>NC_056728.1:269574952-269862452 GCF_019279795.1 Protopterus annectens
CCATACACCTGATCAGTGGGCATGCCCAGCCCAAGATAAGGAGACTGATTCTCCAATAAAAAACCTCAGAGATTATCAGAAAGGTCCCATACCATATATTTGCTAGTTATAGAACTCTATTACAAAACAAGCCCACAACACCTACCTGTTGTAACCAGAATCATTCAGTATTAAACCCAATACCATGTTAAACTATCCAACTATAGACTGGGAAACCTACACCTCCAGCAATGCACAGGCACAGAGATTTCTCGACCTTGTCAATACAAATGCACTGGAGCAATTAGTCAGACTACCTACTTGGGGAGAATAACATATTGGATCTTGTCCTTACTAATATGGGGCATCTTGTACCATCCCTTTGTGTATCTTTATCACTTGTGGGTCTGACCATAAAGCAGTATCCTTCGAAATAAAACTGAAACCAGAGATCCTTTCCTCCCAAAGTACCTTTAGAAACTTTTTTAAGACAAACTACCTGTTCCTAAGTGATACATTGGCAAGCTTCACATCCTACCAAACCCAGTTAACTCTACTGAATATGCAGAAATTTATACCACCACACTATACCAGCATGTCAGGCTACAAAACTACTCTACCACATTCACAAAACTCCTCAAGTCACAACTTTATGAAAAGCAGCTATGTAACTGTAATGCCTCTTCCTGAATCCACCTCTACTACACTGTTATCCATAGCCACCCCCTATAGAACATGTTTCCACGGTCTTGTACTCTACCATGCACGTTGAACTCAATATAATTATCTATCTGACTTTTTTCTTCTATAAAGTTGATTGTATATACTGTACTTAGGCTCTCCTATATATGTTGTAACCATTTTGTTCTTCTAAATAACATGTTAAACTTTTTAAACTTTGGTTAAACATTGTTAAACTTTGTTAACTAATTTCAACAAATTACTACGTAACCTTGTGGAGTTTTTCTCACCAGGACTCTGCCGAAAAAGGACAACTGGTGTCCAGTCGGAGAATCCTGGTAAACAAACATTAATAAATAAAAATAAGTAAATAAATGTAAACAGCTTCATAGATGCAGCTGTACCCCATAGGAACAAATGCACAGCAAACCCCAGAAACAAACCCACATGGTAGAACATAATATCAACAAGTTTTATAATAAAAACAAAATCATTTTGACCAAAACTAAGAAGAGTAATTCCAGAATGTTAGAATCCTTGTCAGTGAAATAATAAAACAACTCAGGAGCTTAATAAAATTCACCAAAGCCAAGTTTGAGGCTAAAACAGGTACCCAAGACAAATTTATTTTATTTGTTTATTTTACATTTGTTAACCGGGAAAGTTCGACTGGATATAGGTCCATTTACAGTGGAGGCCCGGGGAGAAAAGCTCCAGACATACACAACAAGTATACATACAGTGAATTATTACAAAATGGACATTTGTTCAACAATATATACACACAAAGACAATCACAATCAGCAGGCATTTATTAGTTATGTTCGTAATCACAAAAGCACAGTGCATCAAAGTCCTGAGCTGATTGTGAATGATGTTTCCTACACTGAGGCTGAAAATACAGTTAACCTACTGGCCAATAAATTTAGCTCTAACTTTACCCTTCTCTCCCCTCCATCTGTCCCTCAAGGTATACTTGAAACTGGTTCGCCTCCAGTAATCACAAGAGACCAAGTCCTAAAATTGCTACCAAAAACTAAAAATGCTGCATTGATGGGTCCTGACATTCACCCTGGATGCATCTTAAATAGCATGAAGCATTGTTTAGCCACACCCCCTAACAACACTGTTCAGTCTCAGCCTCCATACAGGTTTGTATCAAGCAAATGGAGAACAGTTATAGTCATTCCCCTGCATAAAGGAGGACCTTCCACAGACACAGACAATTACAGACCCATAAGTCTGACCAGCCTCATATGCAAAGCCATGGAAAGACTTAGAATGGAATTAATCAGTCAGGACATAGGGAACCTCCAGACACTGGACCCCTCTCAGTTTGTATTCATCAAGGACAGGTCATGCTTACTCATCCTGGTGGATTTTTTGAAAAGGTCACTAAAGCAATGGATGAAGGCAAAATTTGTAAACACCTCATACCTTCACCTGTCCAGAGCTTGTGACACAATTCCCCGCTCAGGCATAGTAGAAAAGCTAAATAAACTGGGAATAAATCCCTGTGTCACCAGATGGATTGCCAATTGTCTCACAGACAGGATGCAAATAATCAAAATAGGAGAAGTTACCACCACAAAGAGACCCGTCACCAGTGGAGTCCCCTAGGGTTCTGTGCTGGCACCTCTTTTGTTTGGCATCTACTTTTCTGAAGTAAAAGCCAATACCAAAGGGCTCTGTCTGACTAAGTTTGCAGAAAACTGCAAGCTAAGAGCAGTCATTGAATCTCCAAATGACTTAGCCATCCCGCAGGAAGGTTTATATCAGTAAATACCTGGTATCAAAATAATAGTTTGAAACTAAACACATTATTGTATCCTTTTGGAAATCATTTACTCCAGGGAACTATCACATTAACAATGCACCCCTAAAAGTTGACCCAGTTTGGGATTTGGGAAATTATGTGGATAGTGACCTAACGTTTGAGCAATATGTGCCTATTGTTGTAAGAAAGCCCTTCTATATTGCACAGCTTATAAACAATGGGACTGTGTGCAGATCTAGGGATGTCATTGTATTGTCCTCCTTTACTCAGGCCTCATTAGGCCAGTCATTGAGTATATCTGTCCAGACTCATGCAACAACAGGGATAGCTTACTAAAAGCATACAAGCCCTAAACAGGTCTATATTATAATCTTGAAGGTTTAAAACTTCAAATCACTAAAGATCGAACTGTAGTGATCGAAGTCTTAAACCATCGAAACCAAAAAATAAATACTAAATTTAAAAAAAAAAAAAAACTAAATAGTGTGTAGGCAGGGGGACAAGCCCCCCTGCACCCCCCACACCCCCCTACTTAAATATACCAACTCCGAGAACGCACTACATTGAAGTAAATGAAAATCTCCCCCTATGGAGATTTTCTGTTTAAACATTCGATGTAGTGTGCTTTCGGTATTCTCGTGTCAACAATATTGTATTTGATATTGTCAGACTTCGAGATTTTAATATAGACCTGTCCTAAACAACATGTCCTATATGGACCAACTTCCAGCCCTATCACTATACTCAGTATACTACAGACTGCTTAGAGGTGACCTGTGTCAGGCATACAAGGCATCCTCTGACCCATTACTGATGGATTTACTGCACATCAGTAAGTCAAATGGCATCAGAAATACTCAGTCTAGGGATCTAAACCTCCTCTGCAACATCATCAGAACAGTTTGGAGAAACAGGTATATTTTGCAGAGGATACAGCTGTTGTGGAACAGACTCCCCAACCACATAAAACAAAGATCATCCCCATCCATTTTCAACTGTAACTTAGATCTATGGATGGGAAACAGAATGTTTACCCCAGAACCGCTCCCTGTGCCGCTAATGGACAGTGGTAGCTCTTAAATGCTTTATCTCATGCGTGGTTCCCCTCAATGTATCTATGGTATGATCCCAGTTATTCTCATCAGGGGTAATGTATGATTATCAATCATGGGATGGGTAAGGCCAGTCTCTAACCAAATGAGATAGGTTATTTTGAGTACAAAAGTGGAAATTGGCTAGGCTTAAAATGGCCTACAATGGCAGCTAGCCTAGTACTTATAAACTAATGAACGTGTGAGACCATTAATAGTTTCTTTTGTACAAGCACTAACAACTCAAAACAAAGCATTTATTTCTAGCAGCAGGATTTTGTGACTTCAGTCTTTCCTGCAGATACAGAACAGAATGAAAATTAACAGTAACTTGGAGTGTTTTCAACCTAGAACCAGTCATGACTTACAGTATACTAAAGAAAGAGGATAAAACTCTGAATGTAACAAAGTAACTCAGGAAATAACTACTCCAAATGTTCCTTTGCCATGCCCCCTTTGCTAATTGCTTTTGCAAACCACAGTTCTTCCACACTATTCTCATACAGAAGAATATGAAATCATTATTTCCCATGTATATGATGGAAAACACTGCTGAAAAGAATACTCCAAACCAGATAAAATACAGCTGTGTAAAATCTTACCATAACACTACATGTCCTTCTCTTCACCGCTGCATTATCCAAAACAGAAGGGATCTCCTGCCCAGGGCAGCCCAATGCTCAGCCAGTATACAAAAGCCTACTGATCTTGCATGTGCTGTGCATCACATTTATACTTCCCATACAGAACTTAGGGCATAATAGGGACATACGGACACAACTATCCAGAACTGAATTTCCCCAGAAGAGAACAGTCTTCATAGGAAAAAGGAGTCCATGTACATCCAGTGGGAGAAAATGCAGAAGAAAAAAGGGAAACCAGCAAGAAGGGGATCTAAAACAAAACCCAGAACAAACAAGAGGGGGTTGGAGGGAGGGAACACATACTCAACAATGAAGAGAAGGACATGGACTCTTATGGTAAGATTTTACAGAACTGTACATGTCCTTCTATAGCACTGTTGCAGCATCCAAAACAGAGGGGAGAGTAAAAAGTTCAAGAAACGAAGTGGAAAGTTGAGAAGAGCCCTCAACAAACCCCCATGAAATAGTTTCAGCAAAACCTGCTCTGGCCTTGGAAACCATATCCAACGTATAATGCTTAGTAAAGGTATGCATTGAAGACAAAGTAGCAGCTTGAAGGATGGAATTGGTGTCCGACCTCTTGAAGAAGGCACTACAAGAGGCAATAGCCCCAGTGGAATGAGTTCTAACAGAAGCAGACAGAGAATTGCCATGAAAAGAATATCAAAAAGAAATGGCCTTGGATATCCAGCAGGAGACTGTTTCTAGCCACCCCTGGGATGAAAGGAAACAAAAAGCTGATCAGACTTACAAAGTCCTAGTTTTATCCAAATAGTACCTGAGCTACCTGTGCAAATCCATGGTATGCAGGACCCTCTCATTAATAGACTGAGGACAAGGGGAAAAAAGAAGGGACTGATTCAAGGACAATTCATTTACCACCTTGGGCAAATTTATTTATTTATTTATTTTTATTTTTGTAATAGATTCATGAGCAAAAGTGTGTGGCATTCTCTACATCTTCATCTGTTCCTCTCCTAAGGCTCAACTGCTGTCTAACCTGATATAACTTCCCTTTCTAGGAAGAAATACACTATAGATATACCTACTATGTAATGTACTGGGACAGGAGGTAAAGACTTCACTTCAGAAAACCCTCACATTCTAGGCTATGGCATGCATGCGATGCTGTGGAACTGTCCTAGAATATGCTATAACTTTCTGAATTCTGATTCTCCAGTCTACTGTCTGATGAACCCAACACACCACAGAGGAATATATGGTGAAAGCCATGCTTGCCACCTATAATCAACAAAACACACCAGTATAATTTAGAGTTATCATTGTTGGTGCAACAATATATTGGCAATAATCACCACATCGCTGATTCAGAGTATTGCTTTTCTGGGAAATGCTATTTTCAGTAGGTTGCTACTGCAAAATGTATCTCCACTATGCTATGCTTCACCCAGCTGATTCATGCTTTCCTGAGTTCTGGAATGCATAATGCATCATATTAGGTTTTCTGCAGCTCTATGGTACAGTGATGTTTCCATGCCATCCACTGCCACTAGAGGTCTTCACTTAGGTGCATGGTCTATCAGCTATGCCTCTATTGAAGGAGAACTGGCCAATATCTGATTAGTTCCCTCACCAGCTGACCCACTGACTCCCAGGAAGCTAGTCAAAACCAGGTCACTGGCAGCATAGGCGGACACTCACCAAGATAGCTTTGTTCATCAGTAGTTCAAAATGATGCACATTTTAAGCTTCGAAGTTTAAGCAGTTCCATGCTCTAATCCCACATCAGGCTTTTGAGTGAATAGTTAGTCTGCACACTGCCCCCATACAGCAAGTAAAATATTTTTCAGTACTGAACTTCTTCAAAGGGACTTTCAGAATAATGCCATCTGATTTATTCTGATGGATATCTCTTCTGAAAGCAGAAAAAATATGATTTAACATAAAGCAATGCATATTTGGTCAGTGTCCTTGCCAGCATAACCATTAATAAATGTTAAGTTCTTATTTCATATCCCTATTTTACCCTGCTGAAAATCAAATGTCATAGCTAATTGCAACAGAACACTTCAACTGTCAAAGACTACAAATACATAGCTAAAACAGGTAAGGGACTATAGCATTTCAATCAGAAATAGCAAACAGCAGTGCACTCTAGTGGTAAAATACTAATACACAAAAATGCTGACTGCAATCTTTTGTGCCTATTTTGTCAACTGGTGTGGACCAGTCAGCAAAAATGTTAAGATAATTATTAATTTAAGAGCTATATTCTGGATGAGTGTTCAAATCTTGAAAGAAAAAAAATATGCTACTGGCATTACTTGGTTGCCAACAAAAGCAGAAACCCAAATGCTTTTAAATAAACATTATGGTTGATTGTTTGGGGTGGGGTGTTAATCACCAGGTACCACAGATATTCATATTAGAGATATCATGTGGCATAGAAGTCATTAGGCCCATAACCATACAGAGATTGCATTTAGCTGTTCCCTTCAAATGCACAGTAGGTCCTAGCCACAAAGTATGGCTATGGCAAACGAACCATTTCTAGCTTTCCAGTGTGAAGTAAAATTTTTCTTAGAAGGGGTTAAAAAGTGCATTTTTGCCACCATGGAAGCTGCTATTTAAAACAGAGAAAGTCAATAAATTATACAAAAACTGTGTAGCACAACCAGTGGTTAAAAAGAGCCTACGAAAGCTTCCAAATGCTATAAAACTCTTGGAATGTCTTCAGGACCCCCACATACAAAGCTGATCAGTCTTCCAAGATTTTAAACTTCTGAACCACTCAAACCATTTTGGTTCTCTGTTTCTTCATCTGTGTTGGGTGGGGTAGGTTCTTACTATACTGGCAAAGATAAGGCAGTCCTCTGTTTCTCTGCAGTCTCTACTGAGCCCTCACTATCTGATGGAAAGTTAACAGTATGCAGATGGTTGGTCTCTCCCGTGTCTCCTTTCATAACTTGGACAGTGTTATATTATTATGATACTGTGCCTTCAAGAATATATATTGCTTTATAAAGACATCACCCTGGAAGAAACACCACTTAGTAACAACAATATTGTTATAGCAGTCATATATTTCCAGAGCACTGACAGAACTGTTAAACAGAAAGCTGCAAACACTCCTGCCTGTCACAACAAGTTCTCTATAAGTTTTTTACATTATCTACTCTGTAACAGTAAAAGCAGAGGCCAGCAATGAGTTACCATTTTCTGACCACAGTAGAATATTTTACAGAATCTTAAACAACATTTGCTATCCGATGTTTGCTGCCTTCCAGGGTTAACCACTGATTTTCCCTCTTCTGCACTGCATTGACTGATGTTAGGTTAGACTCATGTGCATGTGTGTGCACGCACACAGGCACACACATACACATGCATGCACGAGTGCCTGCATATACGAGCACGTGCGCATGCAAACACACACACACACCCACACACCCACACACCCACACACCCACACACACACACACACACACACACACACACACACACACACACACACACACACACACACACACACACACACACACACACACACATACACATCTTTATAACAATGGTAAAAACAATGCCAGAGCTAATGCAAGCACAAGAAATCAGCACTGATACAGGTGAGGTTAAGTGGTTACAAAATGCAGTAGCAATGATATATGTGCAAGTGTGTGTGCATGTACACATAGGATGATAAAAAGCCTTAGAAGATCCCAAAGAACATCCTTCACAAAAAGAAAAAAAGATTCAGTAAAAGGAGCAGGACAATGCCTTATATCCATCAAGATTTAACATGGCTGTATCAGCAAATCCGGTTCAACAGCCACATGATTATTGTACTGCATGCAAATTACAGCAGCATCTTCTTTCTGTAGTATCTTGAAGAAAATGTTTAATACAGGGGCCATTTCCTCAGTGTTAGTTATACCAATAGTTATTTGTCCAGACCTCCACCATGGCCTCAGTAAGTAGAGTTTCAGTTGCTGTAGTGTTTGTATCAGACTACTGCAAACACCACTAATCAGAGTCAGATATGGCCACCACTCAGATTGTGTTGCTTGAACAAAAGAACTAAGGCCAAAAGACATACAGTCTCCACTCTTAGCTCTATAGACATGGTCTTAGATTCTTATTTCAGATATTCTGTTTCCTTTAGATATTCATATTTTTATTATTGATTGCCTGCAGAAAGCTTTAATTATGTAATGTCCTTTACTGTGAAACAGAGGCATTCTAGTGTCAGGCCTCAACTTAACAAAATGATGACCATGGCTCATTTTCCTTGTGGCAAAATTATATGTGATCAAAATATGTTTCTGCAATATTTTATTGCCTGTCATGGGCCAAAGCTGTTAAGTCACGTTTACTTTACTGCTCATGCAGTTCTGAGTATCAAATTATGTACCCCACTGGGAAGCGAACCCCATCATCTGTAATACTACGCTGATGTCCAAACCTACTGAAATATGTCTTCACATATCATTTAGTTTGAATCTTCTCAGTTACATTTTTTTCCTTTCTATCAACTACATTGGTGCCTTCCAGCTGGGAGTAGTTATGCTTACATTAGATATATAAAAATTGCCATTTGCTATATACTAAGGTAAGTGCTGCAGTAAAGTCCACACTGCAATGCAATTTCCAAAGCAAAGTTTTAAAGTATGAATGAAAGCAATCCTAAATCAATCTGGAACTGAAATCAAGCCTTTACTATGCCACCCCAAAGGAGTACACATATGTCTTTTTCACCAGTGATTTGAAATTGTGTTTCCAAATCTACTTTTTTTTAGTTAGACTGGCTCACTAGATTCCCTGAACAAGGCTGATAGATGATGATGGCTGGTAATTGTAATGAGCATTTCACTTTCCTCACTCTCAGTGCCTAGGAACATGGCACAGGCTGGCATAGTTTGTGGAGCAGGTGTTATTATAGATAAGAATATATCTACAGAAATGTCAAATATCATTAGAATCTCACATCTGCAACTTTAGAACAGTGAATGCTGATCCCTGTTAAGGTTTATTTATTTATTTATGTATGGATGTGTGCATGCACGTATTTATTTGTATTTGTTTTCTGGATAGAGCACTGATCTCCAGGAACCTTTTTCAGACTCAGCCTGGGAGCAGTGTCTGGTTAAGAGAGTTACTTAGAGTCACACAGTTAGGCGATGGAAGCTGAGGGAATCAAACCTTGCACCATTGGACCACAGGAAACAGCTAATTAACAGCGCCTTTATTTTCTAAGCCAACTTCCAGGTTAAAACACAAATTATATTGTTCATTGTAGGTTCATAGGTTCATATGAAGATACTAGGCTACTGGTATGGAAGCCGTTATAAGCCTAGCCAAAAATTTCGCCCATCCTATATAGGCACAGGAAATCCCTCTCGAAAAAAGCACGGATTACCCTAGCCTAAACTCACCTCTTGTCTACTCTAATGCATGCTGCTCCAATTCTTACCCAGCTTAGAAAACTTGACCTTGTCAGACTCTAATCATGTTATAATAAAATCACCAAGTTTGCAAACAACTCCCCCTTTAGAACCCACCATTGCCAGGCTCTAAGGGAACTGCAATGGCTGGAACTTCCCCAGCTACTAACCTATCACCAATTAGTTATTGCCTACAATGTGGTAACACATCTAGAAAAAAAACCCTGCACTAGGCCAACTTCTCACCCACTATAATACAAACCATCCTCTCCGATCGTCCGACAAACCCATCCTCTGTATCTCTAGGACTAACAATACTGCAGAAAAAGCACTGTTCTCCCACTCCATAGCTAGAACCTGGAATAATCTCCCTCCTGCTCTGATTTCTACCCCTACCTCTTCTCACTTTAAAAACTCACTTAGAACACACTTAAAGAATAAGTGGCTATGCCCATGTATTACATAAGTCCTCAAATTATTCCACTTATATACTGCACTTCCTAGTATACATACTGTAATATATATTACAGTCTAGGTCTTATCCTAATGCTGATTGAATTTGTATACCTATTCTGTTATTAACCATGTGTAACTATGTTTTCCTGTATACATAGCTCTTGTTATGTCTTCTGCTGTATACTGTATTTTAACATATTGTTTGAAAATTCTCTGTATACTGTATTTTAAAATATTGTGCAAAATTTTACTTACTGTGGAGCTTTTCTCCCTGGGCCTCCGCTGAAAATGGACCTATGTCCAGTCGGACTATCCCAGTTAACAAATATAAAATAAAAATAAATAAAATAAATATTCCCACAAAGTCAGCACCTGTTTCCCTATCCAGCAGGGACACAGGTGGAATCCCAGGGGTGTATTTACTGTTTCCCACCCAGTTATCCAGGTTGCACTTAAAAACGGATAATGAGGTACTCTGCTTGACATGGAGAGGAAGTCTATTCCACAGATGGGGGAGTCTTTGGGACACAAATCTATCCCACCAACAAGTTCTGTTAATGTCACAGACCAGGTTGAGGCCTTGCATGTGGGGTGCATGAGTGGAGTTTGACTTATGGATATGCAGCAACTCCATCAAGGATGGGTCTGAGATGGCCTTGTATGCCAGACACAGGTCAGCTCTGAGCAGTTTGTATGAGACTGAGTAGAGGGACAGGGCTTTTAGCCTATCTGTATAGGACAGGTGTTTGAGACCCTGGATTTTCCTGGTCAGGAACCTCTGTGGTCTCTCCAGCTGCTGCATGTGCTTAGCAAGGTACATGCCAAAGGGGGTACTGTACTTTTATTTATTTTTTATTTATTTATTTTTATTTTACATTTGTTGACCGGGCTAGTCCAGCTGGATAATTTCCATTTTCAGTGGAGGCCCGGGGAGAAAAGCTCCACAATTAAAACAAGGTTAAACATTTAAGCAACAATGCATACATTTTAGTGTAGTAGAAAATACAGCGAAAAAAAAACAGGTACAAATCAAATAGCCTAAGCTATATATTCATATTTTTTTTTTTTTTTTTTAGAACAGTACAGTAATTTAGTCATTTGAAATAGCAGGGAAAGATAGTGATTTTTACGTAGGGAGGTATGGCTGAAGAGCGAAGAAGTCATTTAGTCTGGATTGGTACAGGAGCAGAGCCAGAAGTTGTTAAGATGTAATAGAAGTTGTTTTTTGAAAAGTTGAAAGGAGTCTAGTGAGGTAATGTGTGAGGGGAGGTTATTCCATATTTTCCCTATGGAGTTTGAAAATAGACAGTTACCTGCTGAATTTGTAATTCTAGTTGTGGTGACTTGTATCTTTTCGCAGATCAACTGTTTCAAGTTTTTGTAGGGAGTAAGGAGGTTACTGAGAGCTGGTGTTTTTGTTGGTTGATAAAGAATGTTATGTGTAATTAAGAGTTGTTGATAGATAAGCTTGTTAGGTAGTTCTAACCATTGTAATTGTTTTAAGTTATTACAGTGGTGAGTTCTGTACTGGGATGCTGTGGCAAAACGGGCTATATTATGATAGGATGTAGTTAGTTTTTTCAGGGTACCTTTAGAGAGATTGGTGTAAATAGAGGAAGCATACAGTAGGGTGGAGATAAGATGTGATTGAGCTAAGGTGGTCCGTGCTTCTGGAGTAAGGAAGGGTTTTATTCAGTACAGTGAACCTATCTTTTTATTTACTGCTTTTATAGTGTTATTGATATGACAATCATAGTTAAGATTATTATCAATAGTAACACCAAGCAGTTTGGTAGTAGAGTCTGGGGAGATAAGAGAATTGTCAGCTGCAGTAATAGTAAAATGTAGTTGAGGAGATTTGTGGGTGGGTGAGAATAGTAATAGTTTTGTTTTCTTGGAGTTGAGAAGGAGACATCTTTTTGAGAACCATTGTTCAACAGTTGAAAAGGTAGATTGTGTGAGTGACTGGAGTTCAGATTGGGTGGGAGCTGTACAGATGATGGTAGAATCATCTGCATATTGTATGCAGGTAGTGTTATGGATAGATGATTGAAGATCATTAATAAAGATAGAGAATAAGAGTGGGCCTAATATTGATCCTTGAGGTACTCCTAAGGAGATAGGTAGTAGAGCAGATAGAGAATTTTTCCAGAGTACTGCTTGTTGTCGGTTTTCAAGGTAGGATGAGAACCACTTTAAGGAGGAAAAATCCAAGGCAAGTGAGTTTAGTATGTGTAGGAGAAGTTTATGGTTGACCATGTCGAAGGCTTTTGACAGGTCTAGGAAAAGAGAAGCAGTTAGTTTGTTATTATTACGGTTACAGTTTATTGTGTTAGTAAAGGAAAGTAGTGCAGTGGTCGTACTATGTGAGGGTCTAAATCCATGTTGAGTCTTTGCTAGTAGGTTATTTTGAAGGAGATGGTTAAGTAGTTGTTTGTGTATACATTTTTCCATGATTTTAGCTAGTAGCGATAATAGTGCTATTGGGCGGTAGTTAGAGAGGTCAGTGGATTTGCCTCCTTTATGTAAGGGTATGATGTGTGATATCTTCCAGATTGCTGGAAAATCACTTTCTTTTATGGATCTGTTTATTAGGATCGAAACAGGGTAGGCTATAGCTTTTGCTGCTACCTGAAGGAATTCAGCAGGAAGCCTATCTGCTGAGGGGGTAGTGGGTTTAAGTTTTTGTAAGAGAGATTGTATGTAGGAGGTGGGTATGGGTTGAAGTTGAAGGGAAGGAATGACGTTGTTGGTGTTACTTAAGATCAGTTGGGAAGCATCAGGGATAAATGGCTTGCTAGTGTTTGTATGGAAGTAGTAAAGAAGCTATTGAAGTTATTGGCTATTAAAGAGGGATTATCAGGGTCTAGATTCTGTGGGTTAGGTGTTACTATTTTACCTGGGGTAAGTAGATGATTGATAGTAGACCAGAACCATTTTGGTTCTTTTGTGGATTGCTGAAGTTCTACATAGTAGTTCTTTTGTCTGAAATAATAGCATTTTGGTTTTGTTTCTCAGCTCTCTAAAGGTTTGATAGTCTGTTGGGTTTCTAGAGGCGCCATTTCTTCCAAGATTTATTTTTAAGCCTGATCTTTTGTTTAGTATTAGAGGTAAGCCAGGGTGCTGTTCTGGTCTTTATTCTAATGGTACGACTTGGGGCATGGTGGTTTAGGATTGTAAGGAATGCTGAGTTGAAATATTCTATGGCTTTGTTGAGAGAGAGGTGCTTTAGAGGGTCCAATTGTATTGTGAGAGTTCTGTTTGAAATCTTTGGGGATTAAATTGTTTCTTTGAATATAGTGTTCTATGTGAGGTAGGTAAGTTTTGATGAGTTTTAGCTCTAATGACATATGTGAGGGAGTGATCGCTAAGGTCATCAGGAAGGATGCCAGTTTTGTAGCTTTGTGAGGGGAGTTTGTAAGAACCCAGTCTAAGGTGGTTTCTTTTTACTTGTTTTATTTATTCTAGTGGCACTATCAATTAGTTGTTTGAAACCAAAAAGGTTTAAATGGGAAGTAGGGTTAGCATTGTTACAAGATTTCCAGTCAATGTTAAAGTCTCCAAGAAGTAGTGTTTCTTGGGGAGGTAATTTGAGAGTTGTTCAAGAAGTTGTTCTAATGTGGGGATATTATTTCCTGGAGGCAGATAAGCACAAATGATGTTTATTGATTTAGTAGTATTAATTTGAACTCTAGAGCAGATTATTTCGACATTATTGTTTTGGGTAAGAGCAAGGTCAAGAAGAGTAAGCTTCAGGTTAGATTTATATAGGATAGCTACTCCACCTCCTTTCTTGGAGGTGCGATCAAGTCTAACAATGTTATATCCAGGTGGGGTAATTTCAATATCTTTAATAGATGGTTTTAGCCAGGTTTCTGATAAGCATAGAATGTCAAAGTTGTGTACTTCTAGTAGGGCGTGTATTTGACTAACTTTATTACAGATACTGCGTATATTTAGGTGGGCCAAGGATAGTATGTTTGTAGTTATAGTTGATGGAGGAAGGAGAGCTTTTATATGGTGACTGTGTGTTTCAGTAGTTGTAGGTTGAGGGCCTGGATTGGGGTGTATGTCACTGTCCTGAAGTAGATGGAGTAGTAGACCATAGTTTTTGGATATGTGTTTTAGAGATGTGTCAAATACTTTCTTTGATTTAGTTTTTAGTAGTTTACAATGAAATAGTCTATGGTATTTGGGAAGTAGATATATGGTTTGTGATGAGGTAGGTAAATAGGATGAAGGTAGGTATGTTGTAGGTGTACTAGTATGTTTTGAGGGAAGTGAGAGAGAAATAGTTAAGGAGTGTTCATAGGAGGTTAAGAAGTAGGTAGTAATGAGAAGGAATAATAGTAAGAAGGTGATAGGTAGTTTAAGTTGTGAGTGGAGGATAGTAGTAGACATGATAAGATAGTTGTATGTGAAGTAGGGTTTCCTGATATGTTGTAGAGGGGTGTGTGGTGGGAGTAGGGGGTAGAGTGGAAGGGGCTGTAATGGTATAGGACTTTAGTGAGATAGTGGTGGGTTGGTTAAAGTGGTATGTAGGTGTGACTAAGTGAAGGAAGTTACACAATCTGTGAGACTGTGAATTGGATAGGATACCAGTAGTAGGAGGTGTGGCTTGTAGAAATATAAATGTAGGACCCCTGGGGTGGGTGGAATATGGGGGTAGGGTGGGAGCGGAGCGGGCACAGAAAGTAAACCAGAGGAGAGTGAAAAATGTATCAGGGAAGAAGGACGGAATCAAGGCAAGAGAAAGTATCCTCGGGGGAGAGGATGAGACAGAGAGGTAAAGGAGGAAAAGGATTAGTATAAGGAGGGGAGAATAAAAGTGTAAGGCAGAAGTCAGTACTAATATCCCAAATAGGGATGAGAAAAGTATAACATCTAGTGGACAAAGTAGTAGTGCAGTAAGCAAACAAGGGAGCTACCAGGCGTGGAGCTGTACTAGAAGGGGGAGAGAGGATAGCCTATGTGGCCATCCGAGGAGACTGTGAGGGGAAATGAAGGAGTAAGGAGGGTAGCTGCTGGCTGCTTAGCTAGTGGCAGTCTGAAAGTTTAGCAGGAACATTTAGTTAAAGCGTAATATAGCATGACTAGGTAGACATACTCTCTTTTCCTGGTGGTAGAGGGTGGTAGAAGAAGACAATGTCCTGACCGAGTCCAAGGGTATTCTGTGGGGAACACCCTAATAGTGAAATTAGAGGGATACAACCCAGGCAAAGACACAGGGTCGTGGAGGGGATAGCTGTTAGAGGAGGAAGAGAGGACAAAAAGATAATGTTAGAGTACAATATTAACATACAGGGTTACAATTCAGAGTCAAAATGCAATAAAAGACAGGTTATGCAACTGGTAAGCAAAGCAACATTACACATAGTTGATATAACTCTTTAGGATGTACATATTAATGGTGAAAAGTACATTTCAAATAAATAACTGTATAGCTAATAATATATAGAGCCTAGTGTTACAGCAAATCACCACACACACCAGAGTAATGCAGTGAACGCATTCACGTTAACATAAACAATTCAATTGAAACACTTTCCAGTCTCTTTAGGAGGTGTAGATGGTGTAAATAGCAAGTCATAACACGGAACGCTATTGCGTATACAGAAATATGATATGTGAAAGCAATAGGTGTGAGGACTAGGATAGGAGCAGTCCCAATGTAAGGCAAACCTAATAACTAAATGCATTCACTTCTAAGTTAGCAACAAAGTCAAGAGCAGTCACTTTAAAAGCTAGCCAAACTATCTAAAATTATTCACGTTTGCACAGCCCGTAAGTACTCATAGGTTGGAACAGCACAGCATACAAAACCAGCATTTGCGTGAGATGTAAAGGGTTCCTATACCAGCTTAAGCAGTATCGGTATCAGTATCAGAGTCCCACTTATGTAGCGCTACCTGAAAGCTAAACGCATTCGCGTATAGCTGAGCAAAGATCCACGTGCTACAGAATCAATGCAGACAGTAGCGGAGTAGCATTACAAGAAAGACTATACTAAACACATTCGCGTTAATCTGTCCACCAACAATATTATTGCAATCCTACCAATTTAGTGCCACCTTAAGGCTGAACGCATTCGCGTTTGGATTAGTAATAGTAAACACGCTGTTCTATCAGTATCAGAGGTAGATGAGTAGTCTTATATCAGAGGCTGCATCAACGCAACTCCCACCAACCTGAACACAACAGTACTAGAGCCGTCCCATGTATTCAGTACCACCCAAGTGCTAAACACATTCGCACTTACACTAGAAAGAGTACACACACTATAGCACAAATCCAGACAGTAAAAGAGCAGTCCTACACTAGAAAAAGTACACACGCTATAGCACAAATCCAGACAGTAAAAGAGCGGTCCTTCAACTAAGGCTATACTAAACACAGTCGCGTTAACCTGAACATAAGCTGGAATAGCATATAATCATCAGTTTCACCTGACTTGGAGTGTTATAGGTAGATAGCAGGTTACTACAGCAATATGGCACAAGCTAAACACATTTAACATAAACAGCAGTTAAACACCGACTTCTAGAAATGTTACAATACAATTCCTGAAAACTGGAGTGCAATATACAGCTTAAAACTTACTTCAGAGCTGTCGCACACAGCCAAGCAGACTCAGCAGCAGCGAGGAGGGCAGATTTAAAGATGGCGCCTTTGGGACATGGGCAGTCTTTAAAAACTTCCACAGGAAGTCCCTAGGGAGGAGGAGGCGGAGATAGTAGGGGTAGGTATAGACCGGAAAAGGAGGGAGTGAAGAAACCTGGCTGAAGAAAGGATAGGATAATAAGGTTGCAGTAGGAAGATTAATAGAAGGGGGAGGGGGAGGGAAGATAGCAGGGAGGCAGGTATAGACCGGAAAGGAAGGGGGGTGCAGAGATCTGGCTGAAAAGGGATAGAATAGTAATAGGTTCAGTAAAGAGAACAATAGGCTAGGGAAGGAGATAAGAGGCTAAGTGGGTAGGATGTGGAACAGGAGTAATATCTAAGGGTAATAAAGCATACAGATATTGGCCTAGTAAATACAATAGTATGTGAAAAAGGGTAAAACAGGAGTACAGACCTGGGCTAAAAGAAGACAGGAGAAGCAAGTGGGTAGCCCAAGTAGAAAGGGCGTGAGCAAAACACAAAGTAGACCAGAGGAGAGTGGAAAAGTATCAGGGAAGGAAGGGGAATCAAGGCAAGAGAAAGTATCCTCAGGGGAGAGGATGAGACAGAGAGGTAAAGGAGGAAAAGGATTAGTATAAGGAGGGGAGAATAAAAGTGTAAGGCAGAAGTCAGTACTAATATCCCAAATAGGGATGAGAAAAGTATAACATCTAGTGGACAAAGTAGTAGTGCAGTAAGCAAACAAGGGAGCTACCAGGCGTGGAGCTGTACTAGATGGGAGAGAGGATAGCCTATGTGGCCATCCGAGGAGACTGTGAGGGAAATGAAGGAGTAAGGAGGGGTAGCTGCTGGCTGCTTAGCTAGTGGCAGTCTGAAAGTTTAGCAGGAACATTTAGTTAAAACGTAATATAGCATGACTAGGTAGACATACTCTCTTTTTCCTGGTGGTAGAGGGTGGTAGAAGAAGACAATGTCCTGACCGAGTCCAAGGGTATTCTGTGGGGAACACCCTAATAGTGAAATTAGAGGGATACAACCCAGGCAAAGACACAGGGTCATGGAGGGGATAGTCTCTATTTCCTGGTGGTAGAGGGTGGTAGAAGAAGACAATGTCCTGACCGAGTCCAAGGGTATTCTGTGGGGAACACCCTAATAGTGAAATTAGAGGATACAACCCACGCAAAGACACAGGGTCGTGGAGGGGATAGTCTCTTTTTCCTGGTGGTAGAGGGTGGTAGAAGAAGACAATGTCCTGACCGAGTCCAAGGGTATTCTGTGGGGAACACCCTAATAGTGAAATTAGAGGGATACAACCCAGGCAAAGACACAGGGTCGTGGAGGGATAGTTTCTTTTCCTGGTGATAGAGGGTGGTAGAAGAAGACAATGTCCTGACCGAGTCCAAGGGTATTCTGTGGGGAACACCCTAATAGTGAAATTAGAGGGATACAACCCAGGCAAAGACACAGGGTCGTGGAGGGGATAGTCTCTTTTCCTGGTGGTAGAGGGTGGTAGAAGAAGACAATGTCCTGACCGAGTCCAAGGGTATTCTGTGGGGAACACCCTAATAGTGAAATTAGAGGGATACAACCCAGGCAAAGACACAGGGTCGTGGAGGGTATAGTCTCTTTTTCCTGGTGGTAGAGGGTGGTAGAAGAAGACAATGTCCTGACCGAGTCCAAGGGTATTCTGTGGGGAACACCCTAATAGTGAAATTAGAGGGATACAACCCAGGCAAAGACACAGGGTCGTGGACGGGATAGTCTCTTTTTCCTGGTGGTAGAGGGTGGTAGAAGAAGACAATGTCCTGACCGAGTCCAAGGGTATTCTGTGGGGAACACCCTAATAGTGAAATTAGAGGGATACAACCCAGGCAAAGACACAGGGTCGTGGAGGGGATAGTCTCTTTTTCCTGGTGGTAGAGGGTGGTAGAAGAAGACAATGTCCTGACCGAGTCCAAGGGTATTCTGTGGGGAACACCCTAATAGTGAAATTAGAGGGATACAACCCAGGCAAAGACACAGGGTCATGGAGGGGATAGTTCAGAGCTGTCGCACACAGCCAAGCAGACTCAGCAGCAGCGAGGAGGGCAGATTTAAAGATTGTACTTGATAATGGGTCTGATAAGGGAGGAGTACAGGGATGTTATGACCACCTTGTTCCTGGATGAAATACCCTTATTTATGAGGTGGGCTATGTAGAAAGCCTTCCGTACAATGGAGACAATGTGCTTGCAAAACGTCAGGTTGCTGTCAACCTGGGTGCCCAACTCCCTCAAAACTGACTGCATGCTTAGTATGTTGTTATTAATGTGATAATTAGTGGGGATGCCATTTCCCCCAAAGGGGATAATGATGTGTTTGTTGGAATTCAGTTTGAGGCCATGCTTCTGGTATCACTCATTAGTTTGGGTAAGGCCCTCTTGGAGGATGTTCCCATCACTACGGGAACTTAAGACAGCACCCAGCTTGCAGTCACCTGCAAACTTGGTCAGCCACAGACCACTGGTTTTGGCTTGCACCTCAGAAAAGTATATCCCAAACAGTAGAGGCCCCAAGACCAATGCTTGAGGTACACCACTCATTACGGGTCTACTACTAGAGGTGGCTTCCCCTATTTTGACTGAGTGGGTTCTTTCAGTGAGCCAGTTAGCTTACCCATCTGGTAACATACAGGTTGATGCCTAGCTGGGAGAGTTTATAGCAATAACCCACGCCTGGGTGTGGGTAATGCTAAATTTACCCACGGTTGTCGTGGTTTGGTCCCGAGGGCGAAGCCCGAGGGACCAAACAAAGCCAACCGTGGGTAAATTTAGCATTACCCACACCCAGAAGTGGGTTATTGCTATTATACCATGACATTATTTAAGAAAAGAAACTATTACTTTTCTTAAATAATGGCATAGTATAATGCCTGTTTACTGCCCTTCCGCAGATGTCTGGCATCGACGGCAGTTCTGATGTACTGCGCGCCTGCGCAGTACATCAGAGTTGAGCAAAAGCAACGGAGAAAGCAAGATCTCCGTTGCTTTTTTAGTGTTTCGCTATGTTAAATGAGTTTAACATAGCGAGACAATTAAAATAAGCAACGGACATCTCCGCTGCTTATTTTAAAACTGTCTCGCTATGTTAAACTCATTTAACATAGCGAACTAAAAGCAACGGAGATCTTGCTTTCTCCGTTGCTTTTTAAACACTGCCTCGCTATGTTAAATGGGTTTAACATAGCGAGACAGCTTTAAAATAAGCAACGGAGATCTCCGTTGCTTATTTTAAAGCTGTCTCGCTATGTTAAACCCATTTAACATAGCGAGACAGTGTTTTAAAAAAACGAGTTATACTAATGGAAAAAAGTCCGGGCGACCGGACCTTTTTCCATTAGTATAACTCGATTTACAACGGGCACGCTGGCCAATCAGCATGCACGTTTTGGGGGGATCATGGTATAATATCTATTATTCCCAAGTGGGGAATGTAGTAGTCTTTAAAGAAATGACCAGGCCATGCTTCAATACTTTCACACCCAGTGCATTACAAGTAACTGTGTTGATCATACCAGATGCAGGTACTGGCTGGGACTTTACAAGTTTTCCCACTCATGCAGTACACGTTTCACATTTAAAGCCAGAAATGTTGCTGTCCTTCTCTGACGTATCTGAGATATTTGATTCATTTCATATATTTAATATTTACATGTACTTGATGTAGTTAATATTTGTGGGTTGAAGGTTTAAGTTATTACACACAATTTACTGAAAATTCATAAATCAGTTTTTAAGAAAAACATCTGAACTTGTGAAAGCAGTCCTGAATCCTTAGGTACAATAGACTAACCCACTATCACCACCACTAAATATAACTTTGTGTGAGGTTGTAACACTTTGAGAAAAGTTGTTTTTAGATGGTGGGACTTTATTGAGAATAAATAGATGCAGTAAAACCAATTCAGTAACTTGTGTTTGCTGAATCTTGCTTCTATCAGCTGTTATGCTTTCCTGTGTTTTGTACTACCTGCCTTAGTTTGGGATTTCATCAAAATGAATTTGTCTGTGTATCTTTTTTCATAGTCCAGGTTAAGTGGACTGCAATATGCTTCCATATCTGCAGGTTTCTTTCTATTAGCTGTATCATAAGTACTGAATCATTAAGTATAATATATTACAATGAGTGTTTCTACATATGTAGGTTAGTTTTTATTACATATGTGATAAGTATTGGATCATTAAGTGCAATATGGTTGATGAAATAGCAAACGAAAACTTTTTAAAACACAAAACCAAGTCCCAATAGCCACGAGTTTAAAACTGGAACACCTTTATTTCACTTTTTAGAAACAAGCGTTTTCGCTCCTGCAAGGCTGGAGCTTCATCAGCATACAAAAAGCAAGCACTTCTAGTGATTTTAAAACCTTCTCAAGTGACAGATGTTGATGTCACTTCCTGTATATGCAAAAAAATGCATTAGGTCTAAGTAAACATTTTTATATTAAAATAGTAAAACATCCTTTGTGTAAGGAAGCATTTATGCAAAAAAATCGTTTGTGTAAAAAATCAATTTTATACACAATGACAAGAAACAATGCAGGTGTACATAAACAGTTTCACAACAGCCCTCCCTATGTATGTACCCAAAAAGGGGACATAACAAAACCCCCTAAAAAGTGTATCTTTATATTTATAATACCCATGACAGCTCGTTGCTTTAAAACAAGAACCGCCTACCTTAAATAAAAGTGATTAAAAATAAAATAAAAGAAAAATGTATATGTAAATGAAAGAAATCCATAACAGGACTACCACTTATAAACATATATTGTTATAAGCCTATTTGGTTTCCTCAATAAACCTGTTCAATAAGGACCAAGCAGGCAAAGTCCCCGGTCAATTTACCTGAGGTAACTTCTGTACTTCAGCATACATGCAATATTACAACTATCGTTAAGCCCTGGGTAAGAGAATGCATCTAATTGGAGTTGCCACTCTAACTCACGGTTTTCTAAGATTAATGTTTGTGGACCCCCCCTGATGCCACACTTAATGATGTCTATGCCCATGAATTGGAAACTGTGACCGCTGTTGCTCAAAATATGTTTAGAGAGGGCGTTGTCGCTCCTCTTATTTTTGATGGCATATATATGCTGGTAAATACGGTCGCGAAAACGCCTATCCGTTTTACCTACATAGAAAGCACTACAGCAGTCACAAAGGGCTAAATAAACTATTGATTTAGTGTTGCAATTAATCTTGTGGTTGATGTAGTATTTCTTCACACCCACTGTGAAGGAGTTGCCTACCCGGAGAAATCTGCACCATTTACAACACCCACAGCTATGTGTCCCTTTTTGTCTCACCATAAGGTCTGTTCCTTTATTTCTCTGTAACAATTCTTTGAGATTGTTGTCTCTTTTAAATATAAATAAGGGGGTCACACCTAGCCTCTCATGTAAACCTGAATTGGTTATAAAGTACCAATTCTTGCGGATAATAGAACAAAGAAGTCCAGAATTTTTATTGCATTGAGAAATAAACCCTACATTAAAATTGGTGTAGTAAAACCAATTCAGTAACTTGTGTTTGCTGAATCTTGCTTCTATCAGCTGTTATGCTTTCCTGTGTTTTGTACTACCTGCCTTAGTTTGGGATTTCATCAAAATGAATTTGTCTGTGTATCTTTTTTCATAGTCCAGGTTAAGTGGACTGCAATATGCTTCCATATCTGCAGGTTTCTTTCTATTAGCTGTATCATAAGTACTGAATCATTAAGTATAATATATTACAATGAGTGTTTCTACATATGTAGGTTAGTTTTTATTACATATGTGATAAGTATTGGATCATTAAGTGCAATATATTATAATGAGTGTTTCTACATCTGTATCTTAGTTTTTATTACATATATGATAAGTATTGGATCATTACGTTTGATATATTGCAATGAGTTCTTCCATATCTATAGGTTACTTTCTATTAGATATATGACAAGCACTGGACCATAAAGTATAATATATTACAATGAGTACTTATTTATTACATATATAAGTGATGGGTCATTCAGTATATTATCATATAATGAGTGATATTAAACCCTACAGGAATAATAATCAGCAGTGAACAATCAGCACAAGATTGATGCTGTCATATATTTAAATGCTTGCACACTCCAGATATAGCTGCATTTCCTCCTGTATGTAGATGTTCAAGTATTTCTATGAAATCCTACTGTCTCGTGGATATTGCATGGTGCATTAGATGGTGTTCATAACTACTGAAATATGTTACAAACATATGGTATAACAGTGTAAGAACAATGTGAATGTCGATTTATACTATAAAAAATGATAAAATACATCCAGAAGTCAGTCCCTAGTGGAAGGTTTAGTTAAGATGATTTAAAAAACCTGCCAGCACCTATCACAAAAATTGCTCTGCATGTTGTTAGTTTGAATCTGACTGTTGCAGTGTACACAGCACCCGTTCATAAAAGGGTAAAAACAATGTATGACTATAACTCAGATGATGAAAGTGATGGTATAATACTCTGTAGAACTGAGTTCAGTTACCAATGGGGTATATTTCTCTCTTAGTACAAACTATAAGCTGCAATTGTCCTCTATTGGATGATATTTTGATTATAATACTACTTTACCATGTACTGAAATAGCTGCTTTTTGTGCAGTTATTTATGATATGTACATGTTGGCACTGTTGTTTCATAACAACATGGAGAAAATGAAATATTTTGTTGCACAAAATGCCATTTCAATTGTACCATCTTTTATGATGTTTCACAAACAGCTGTACAATCAGGATTTCCAACTTTCAAACTATTATTTTTGTGTGAACATTGCGCGTGTGTGTGTGCGTGCGTGTGTGCAGATGCAATGCTAAAACCTTCAGTGACTCACTTGTACTTGTTTATATCAATGTAGGACTCTCCGACCCATCCCTGTAGAGTGACTGCCCATTAGAATAATTAGATTATACTAGAATATACATGGAGGTGGTATGTTACTTCTTTTGTCAATATTAAGCTTTCTTTTCCAAGATGTCCAGAAGGCAGAACAATAAAATGTCAAACATTTTACTGTCTTGTGCTTCAAAGTAAACATGAAGGTTTCCAGATGGTGTGCTGAACAGTTTAGGGAAGAAAGAAGAAAAGACAGTGTGTGTGTGTGTGTGTGTGTGTGTGTGTGTGTGTGTGTGTGTGTGTGTGTGTGTGTATGTGTGTGTGTGTGTGTGTGTGTGCATGGGCATGTATATATGCATACATGTGCATATATATATATATATATATATATATATATATATATATATATATATATATATATAAAGTGTGTGTGAGTGTATGTGTATATGCACATGTTTCTCTACAGGATAGTCTCCTCAGGAATTGTGTCCATACATATATACATATATAGATACAATTGAGGGTATGGGGGGCATAGCCCAAGCAATGCTTTCAAAGGTATCTGTTATAATTGATTTTGCTTTCTAATATTTATACTGTAAACCTCACTACCTTTCTCTTTTCCTATCCTATACTAGCTTGGTTATCTGGTCCATTCAAGCATCGATATACCTGCCTACTACCCTCCTGGAAGCACAGAAATTTCTCCAATTAAGGTCATACCCTTCAGCTCCCTGAGAAAACTTCTCAATAAGACAGTGAAAGTATGTCCTGTTTCTTTATGTCTCTGCTAACTAAAAAGACTCTCATAGGTTAGTTTAGCTTCCCTCCAGAACAGCCAGCAGTCAATAACCCCCTTTTCCCTTTCTTCTGCTAGTGCTGAATCTCAATTTATATCTTCTCACCTACTCCTATTCCTTTCTTTCTTTTAACATTATTACTTGTTCCCTTTGTTTCTTTTTAGCCCCTTGCTTAGGAACCAGTCATTGCAGTTAAATAACTGGCCACAAGGTGGTGCTTCAACACCTCTCTGTTTTCTCCTCATAGACTTTCTTCTAACCTCCCTTATACCTTACTTACTAGTCTTTTAAACAGAGTCTCTTTCCTGACCTGCTCCTTCTTATCCTCTCCTCCTCACCTTTCCTATACCACACTCTAGTTTAGTAACATATTATAACTCTACACATTAGCTGACTTTACCAATTAAACTTTCACTTCATCTCTGACCTACCTGCTCCTTCTTCCACTCCACAGATTGTTTTCCTTGGCAATACACTCTCTTGTGTCTTCCCGCTCCGTTCGCCCTTCAGGCTCACTCTGCTCCCCTACCCTGCCCCCAATTTCCACCCGCCCCCATTACCTCTTAACTTATACCCTCATACTCACACCCCCTTTTACCAATAGCCAATCATAGAATCTATAACAGCCACACCCTATATCTATACCTCTACTCCCCTCACCTCTTAACTTATACCCTCATACTCACACCCCCCTTTACCAATAGCCAATCATAGAATCTATAACAGCCACACCCTATATCTATACCTCTACTCCCCTCACCTCTTAACTTATACCCTCATACTCACTCCCCCTTTTACCAATAGCCAATCATAGAATCTATAACAGCCACACCCTATATCTATACCTCTACTCCCCTCAAGTATAAATCTCCTCCCACTACTATCTGTATTATCCTACATAAAGTCAACCCCCACTTCTCTCCTTCTCCTCTAATATCTATTACACTCTTCTACCATGCCTAACCAACACCAATGGTTACTAGTACTCTCACTCCTGACAACTCTTACCACTGCCTACCTCTTAACCTCCTATGAACAACCCCTCTTCTCTACTATTACCATCCCTTCCCAACAAACTCTAACAACTTCTCCATCTTCATCAATAAGCTTTTTTAATGCCATCTACAAGCCAAGGTACTTTCAAGCCAAATATCACCGCCTAACTCACATCAGATACTCAATTCTAAATATTAGAAAATTATGCAACTATCATTGTAAACCTCTCCAGTACTACAACTTTATACTAATCCATTCCTTAACACATGGTGACATTCACCCCAACCCAGGCCCAAACCATCACCCAGCCCCCACTAACTGCAACAAACCTAATATAATCCCTTTACCACCAATCAAACCCTCCAAATCACTCTCAATAGCCCATCTAAATATACGTAGTATATGAAACAAAATACCACAAATTCATGCTCTTCTAGATGTCCAGCAATTTGACATCCTCTGCCTAACCGAAACATGGCTCAAACCCACAATAAAAGATACTGAAATTATTCCCCCAGGCTATTGTATCTTTAGACAAGACCGCACAAATAAAAAAGGTGGAGGAGTAGCAATTCTCTACAAAACAGGACTACAAATCAACAAAATAAATCATAAACTACCCTTAGACAACAACTTAGAAATAATTATTACTAAACTCCAACTTAACTCACACAAATCAGTTAACATAATCTGCACCTATCTTCCTCCAGGTAAAAATCACACACTATTAGAAGACTTATTAAACTGGCTCTCTTCAAATCTCCCTCAGGAAACAATACTACTAGGTGACTTTAATATTGACTGGTACTTATGTAACAACACCAATCCATCCACCCTGATTAACCTTAATGGCTTCTCACAAGCTATAAACTCTCCAACCAGAACAAATAAACTTAATAATAAAGAAAGCATCCTGGATTGGATACTAACAAACTGTCCACCACTAAACTATACAACAGGAACCCTCCCAGATGACCTTAGTGATCACTCTCTAATATACATTATCAGACATAAAACAAGTTTAAATATCCCTACTTCAGTCAGAACTGCCCGTAGCAAAAAACACTTTAACCACAAATTGTTCCTAACCGAACTTAAACAATGCAATTGGTCTCCCCTTAAGTCACTCCCTATTAATGAAGCAGTTAATTACTTCAAAAACACTTTCCTAGCAATCCTAGACCATCATGCCCCAATGCGTTCCATAAGAATGAAAAACAAACCGGCACCATGGCTCTCAAATTCAACTAAGAAACTAATCCATAATAGAAATAAATCTTGGGCCAAATGGCGTACCACAAAAGACACTATCGATCGCCAAACTTTTAGACAACAAAGAAACTTAACAAAAAAAGCCATCCTACAAGATAAAAAGAACTTTTATACCCAACTTCAGCAATCTTCCCTTCAACAGCCACAAAAATTCTGGTCTACTATTAACACACTACTCTCCCCAGGCAAAGTTGCCACACCTTATCCACTAGACTCCAAACCTGATTGTCCAATACAAACAGCAAATGCCTTTAATACTTTCTTTATTACTACTATATTAAATCTAGCAAATCAACAAAACCCTGATACCTCCAATTTGCCAAGCCCAAGCTCCACCCCCCCCTTTTCACCTTGAACCTATACCCACCTCCTATATCTCCTCCTTACTTCAAAAATTAAAACCTACTACCCCCTCAGCTGATAAATTACCAGCAGAATACCTCCAAATAGGAGCCAAAGCCATTGCCTTCCCAATCTCCATATTGATCAATAGAACTATAAAAGAAGGCACCATTCCATCTATTTGGAAAATCTCACACATCATCCCACTTCACAAAGGTGGTGACTCTACTGAGTTCTCCAACTATCGCCCCATAGCTCTACTCTCTCCACTTGCTAAAATTATGGAGAAATGTATCCACAAACAATTAATAACTCACCTACTTCAGTATAATCTCCTTGCTAACTGCCAACATGGATTCCGGCCATTTCACAGTACTACCACTGCCTTGCTATCTTTTATTAACCCTATCAACAATAATCATAATAACAATATTCTTTCTTCAGCATTCTTTGTAGACCTATCTAAAGCGTTCGACATGGTTAATCATCAACTTCTCCTCCACAAACTGAAGTCCCTCTCACTGGACAATCTTGCTATGAACTGGTTTACATCATACCTAGAAAACCGTAAACAAGCAGTTCTCTGGCAAAACCATCTTTTTGATCTCCTTCCCACCTCCCTAGGTGTCCCTCAGGGCTCTATTTTAGGTCCACTTCTGTTTTCCATTTTCATAAATGACCTTCATCTCTACCCCACTCTCCACCTGTATTCAGTATGCTGATGACTCTACTATCATCTGTTCTGCCTCATCCCAAACTGAACTTCATTCTATCACACAAAAAGCCTTTCCCACTATAGAAGAATGGTTCTCCAACCACTGTCTTCTCCTCAACCCCCAAAAAACCAAACTTTTGCTCTTTAAACCCTCTCATTTGTCTCCCCCACTTCATTTTACACTTACATCAAACAACAGTACTGTTATCTCTCCTGACCCCACCACCAAACTCCTAGGAATCACAATTGACAATCAATTAAAGTTTGACACTCACATAAACACTACAATAAAATTGACTAACAAAAAACTTGGATCCCTTTATAGAATAAAACCCTTCTTGACACCAGTTGCCAGAACCACAATAGCTAGAACCCACTTAATTTCTACCCTATTATACCCTTCCCCAATATTCAACAATCTTTCTACAAATAATCTTAACAAACTAGCTAGAGCATATAACAACATCGCCAGATTTGCTACAAATACACCTTACAGGACTCATCACTGTCTGAACCTAAAACAACTAGACTGGCTTGAATTACCTCACTTATTACATTTTAACCAACTTATAATCACCCATAAAGCCCTATACCAACCCAATAATATCCCTATTCTCTCTTCCCTCATAAAACCTTATAACAACTTGAGAAATCTACGCTCTGCTAACAAAATATTGATTCATACTTCCTTATCTAACAACTCAGCAGGTGACTCCATATTCTCTAATTCAGTTGGTAAAATATGGAATCAACTACCACAAGACCTTACAACCCTAACCTCTCTCCCACTATTTAAAACTAACCTAAAACTTTTCTTCTCCAACCACTGGTTATGTTCTTGTACTAAGCCTGCCTAGCTGTTATTCTCTAATCTATCTGCTACCCACATAACCTAATTTTTTCTACCTTAAATCTTTATGTACCCAATCTATACTCAAATCTTCACTCTTAATTCCTATCTCAGTAACTACTCTGTACTACTTACCATGTTCAAAACCTACCAGATACTGTACTTACATTTCTTTTTGTATACTATGTTAAACTGAAGATGAATTACTCTATATTAATGCCATCTCCTAATTATTAACATCAGATGTTTATATATTTTTAAGTATATTTTTGTTTTTAATATGTATTTTGTGTGTTACTTTTAGTATGTTTTTTTAGTATGTTTTTGTTTTGGAGCTTTTCTCCCCGGGCCTCCACTGAAAATGGACATGTATCCAGTTGGACTAGCCCAGTCAACAAATGTAAAATAAAATAAAATAAATAAAATTAAATATTTTGAACTATATACATAGATACTTGCAGTTCCAATAAATTACTCTTTTCTGAACTTAATACATATCCAAAATATGTGGGGGGCTATGGCCCCCACACTCCCCCTTACTATATATACTAACTCCAGGGTCCCAAATGGATAAAACAACCAGTGGATAAACAAGGCAAAAATGAGCAAAAAACACACCGGAAGTACCACGGCAAACAAATTTTAATAGAAGTAAGCACTTTCAAGGATTCACTTCTTCTTCAGACTTAATCTCATAAAACAATGCATGTGTCTTTTATAATACAATCAATTAAGTAAAATAACAGCAATCAAGTGCAGTCTTTATTTAAAATCACAGTAGCATAATAATGCATTTGCTAATAAACTAACTTACTCAAGTTTAATGTGATTAAATGCTCATAAAATTAGTGCTCATAAAATTAATGTTTGAGGGGTCTAGCCCTCAAGAAGGGCTTAAGAGAGACCATGTTATTTAAACCCGGGGGGTTATCTGCACGAAATAACATAATCCATTTTTGCTCAGCTGCTTCAGTGAGATTTCTTAGGTCCCCCCCTTATTATTTGTTAAAATCTCTAGAACTAAAAATTTAAAAACATGCTCCAGTCCTTCACTCTTGTTATGCGTAGCTAAAGCACTACTCTCTTTCCCAGTCTTAATATCTCTGTAATGCTCCAATATCCTATCTTTAAGAGCCGATTGGCCTTTCCAATCAAATAAGAAAAACATAACACACAACAGGTAAAATAAACAACATTGGATGTCTTGCAATCAGCATAATGGATACAGTTTATCTTAAAACCTAAATGGGGGTGTACAAATTGACCCCCTGTATAAATATGTGTGCAAGCCATGCAATTTCTGCAAGCATAGGTACCTAATCTATCAGATCTACTCAAACACTTCAAATTAGTAGACTTGTAGCATAGGTGACTCTTAAGTGATCCATTGTTACAAAAAGTAAAATTCGGTTTATTTCATAACACATCTTTCAACACATCCACAGTCGAAAGAATACCCCAGTTTCTATTGATCACATCACATACTAGATTAATATTGCTAGCAAAAGTAAATGGCATTCTTAGAGTGGTATTATCATCCTGCCTTATTTGTCTTGTCCCAACATCATTGACGTCCGTTAATGACCTTGTATTGCTATTGTCAAAATATGGTTTGCATCAATCATGCCATCATCATGAATCTGGGATAAGGTTAAATTTAACATTGGGATTAAATTAGAATAGCTTGGGTTTAGGCTTGGGTTTTGAGATAAATGTAAGGATATAGTTAAAGTTAAACATAAGGATGACAGGGTTAAGACAAAAGTTGAATTTAGGTTTATGTTTAGTGACAGAAATAAGGTCAGAAGTACAGACAGATTACATGCCTTGTGCAGAAAATTTGGGGCTTTATGTCTGACCAGAAAATGGTTTTGTCATTATGCCTATAATTGTACATTTTTACTGTACTATACATTTTTCATTTGGTGTTCATATTTTTTACTTTTTTAGTATGTGTATTCAGAGTTGTTTTCAAGGTAGCGGTGTTAAATGAAATAACATAAAACCCAAAGGAAGCACATTTTTTAATGGTGCTTTTCACAAACATAATTAGAAATAAAATAGAGACTATGTGTCCTCTCTGGGCTCTTCACGGGATTAAATGCTTTAAGTGAATGTAGCAGAATCAAAAATTTTATACAAAGAATTATATTCTCTACAGGAGTGACAACTTATTATTTATACAGAAACTGTTCAGCGGTGAATACCTTCTGATAACTTATCATCTTAGATTACATATAATAAGATCTTAGATTTTATAATCTTAGATTTTGTAATGGCAAAACAAATATGCAAAAATTTATAATCAGACTGCAGAAGCTAGAGATTTGGCCAAATTTAAAGAAACGGTAGTGCTATGGAAGGGTCCTCAACATATGGAACATTCTACTGCACTTAGTAAATTGAAGGCAATGCTGGGCAAACACTTGGGAAACTGTATAAAAACTTAATGCAGAAGGGTAACGTGTAGCCTTCCCTGAAATATGTACATGTGTAGGTAAGTGTGAATTCAGGTTATCCCACTGATACTAAGTCCCCTTTTATGGGAGAGACTTGGGATGACTTATCAAAAGTCAATATAAAGCAGAGAAGGTACAGAACAAAGTGACACAATAAAGTAAGTTTAAGTGCAAACCCTTATTTAAGGTAACTCCAGAGCCAAGCAATACAAAGCGTAGTGGTGAAATAAAGCAAGTTAAAACCTGGTTATTTATTGAGAGAGTGTAACAGGTTTCATGATATGTATTCCACGGCTAACCATGGAATACCCACTAGCACTAAGCAGGGTGCTTCTGGTAATATCTATAGTATATATGGGTTAACTAGTTGTAGTAGTTTAGTACAAGTCACTAGGTTAGACACAACAGTTAGTCAACTATAGATGATGTCAGCGTGGGAAGGAGCACACAGTAATGTGAGGATCTTTATCCAGTGTAGCTACTTTACCTAGACAAGTTATTAATTTAAAAATTAGAGAAGTTCCATCAAAGTAAATCAACAGGAAGCACTTTCTCCCCAGCTAGGAATGTGCTGGGTGAAGCAATGGAAAGGAATGATTGGGCAGCACAGTTAAGTTGTCCTAAAACAATGAAGAAAGACACCATCTTCCACCTTGTATCTATGGAGATTATTTCATAATCTAGGTGCAGGAAAACTGAATACTGATCTTTAGAAGATGCTGGGACTTGCAGTTTGAGTTCTTCTGAAGGCCTCAGTTACCTGGGTGGGTCACAATCAAAAAATAATCTTTTAAGATATTGACATGGGCCTTTTACAATACTCTAACTATAAAGTGTAGAGTATGGTAACAGAGACCACTTAAGAGATGACCTGCTAATGCAATGATGGTTCCTTGCATCATAACCAGTGTTAAATGCCACCATACTATGGTAGTCACTATTGCATTTCATAGGCTTTGCTGTTCAGAATATGTAGACTAATCCTGCTATTTAGAAATGGAAGAAGCTGTGACTTTGGTATTCAGGAGGAAGCACTGCCTAATTTTGTACAGAGTTCCCAGTTTCTTTCTGTCTTCCTGATATGCTGAACTACGCACTCAGAGAAAGTAAAGAGCTGGTAAATAGAAAAAGAAGTACTTAGTATTCTGGATTACCTCCATGACAAAGCCATCAGATATTTTAGCATTTTTGCTGAATGCCCTATCTATCCTCTCTTTTACAGAATGGCTGAACACATCACACAGATTGCGGAGGAAGGAAAACAAATGCAAAAAAAAGAAAGGGAGGAATTGCAAAGTAAAAAAATAAATACAACAACAAAGAAAAACTAATAGTGCAAATAAATAGATGTTAGATGTTAGATGTGGGGAGACAAGCACCAACATTTTGAGCTGCAGGTAGGAGAAGACTATAGCAGATTAAGCAGGAAACCAAACCAATCATCCCAAGAAGAGTGAAGCTTGCATAAAGAGTGGCAGGCCTGAGGTTTGCAGTCTGCGTCCTTTAATTTGTTCTTTATGCCAAGCAGGATGCATTATATATTTTAAAATATCTACACACACACACACACACACACACACACACACACACACACACACACAGAAACGCAGACACACTCACACGGATGTGTGTGTGTGTGTGTTTGTGTGTGTGTGTGTGTGTGTGTGTGTGTGTGTGTGTGTGTGTGTGTGTGTGTGTGTGTGTGCCAGTGTGTGTGTATGTATCTGTATGTCTGTGTGTGTATGTTTGAATGTTTGTATGTATGTATGTGTATATATATATATATATATATATATATATATATATATATATATATATATATATATATATATATATATATATATATGTATATATATATATATATATAGATGCGCACACACACACACACACACACACACACACACACACACACACACACACACACACACACACACACACACACACACACACACACACACACACACACACTTCCACATACACACAAATATATAGATATATAGATATATATATATATAGATATATATATATATATATATATATATATATATATATATATATATGTGTGTGTGTGTGTGTGTGTGTGTATATTGCTGCAAGCCATCAGTTGCACAAATGATCACAATACAAATCCCCAAAACTAAAGTGGTCACAAAAAGAAACAAACAATATAACTCTGGTACTGATAGGGAAAGAGTGTTTAGTGACCTAATGTGCAGGGTTAGGATTAGGGGCAGAGTTAGGGTTAGCAGGGTTGGGTAAAGGTAGGTCGAGGGGCTTTGCCATCTCCTCCCTAGCTCATACTCTAACCCTAGCACATAAAGACTTACACATACACAGCCCAGTTCCAAAACTTTCAGTATAAACAAAAGTTTTGGCTTTTCTACACATTTACATTACCTACAATTAATACTGAAAAATCCAATTCTTCCTGCCCTTGACAATTGCTACATTTAGCCACATGCAACAGCAGGAACAACATTCAGTATCAGGAAGACTCAGATAAAAGAACTGTATGGACACACACACACACACACACACACACACACACACACACACAGATTTTTTTTAAATAACTGAATTATAAAAATGTTGACATCATTAATGTAGACAGAAAAAGAAAAAAAAAAACACTGACACATGACTGCACATATGCCAAGACAAAACCTTGAAGCAGAAGCATGCAATAATGACAGGGTATTTTTTGCAAAGGGACAAGGGGACATGCGCCTTTGCATCACCTACACCCCATGCTAATTATGTATACTAACAATAGATTGCACAATAACTAGAAAAGGGCATATTCCTCAACCTCATGAATTGTGCAGTCTCATACATCCATCAATCATCCGTTTAGTCGGACTTGGTATATATAATTAGCGGGCGTGGTGTTTTTTTTTTTTTTGAAGTACTAATATTTTGCATTTCCTGAAGCTGTTTCTCAATGTCTGTGTTTTTGCATGTCGACACTGGCATTGTTGATATTTGTGGTTGAGTTATGCAATGTCAACATATGGGTGTCTTGACAAACTTGAGTACACCCATATATAAATGATAATGCAAGCCCTGTAAAAATGAAAAATAAAGTGCAGATCAGCCTAAATTACACCATTAGAGCAGAGCGTAAAACTCAGTGTTACACATTAAAAGCATTTTTTACAGGGGTAAGCCTCCTGCAACCTGGATGTTGGAGGATGCACCCTCAACACCCCTGATTCTAACTCAAAGATCACTGTACCTCAGAGACGAGGGAATTATCTGAGATACAGCAAATTGTGACATATAGATAGTTAGACAGATAGGCAGACAGATAGATAGATAATTTCCCTGCCACTGCCTTAGACTTTTGCAATTCTGAGAAGTGCATTTACAGTCCTTGAACATCTGGCAGAAACCTGTTGACCATATGGTATTGTTTTGCATTTGGGAGGACATGACTTGGGTTTTATTCCTAAGAAGAGAATTATTTTCTCAAATGATAAAAAGCAAAGATGCTCATCAGTCATGGTGGTCTATGTCTGCAATCATTGGTAACGGGGTCTTAACTACAACGCAGAAAAGGAGAAGGAGAGTGTTTATCAATCACAGAATGGACAGGGCAGCGACACGTGCAGCCTTCTCAGTTCTGCGACTTAGAGATTGTCAGACAAGTACCCACTGTGGTATAAGAACAAATGACCTTGAACAGCTTTGGCCTGCACCTCGTTAATGTATGTTTGAAGCTGTTGGTGCAGGACTTTCTGATCAAAGATCAATTAAAAAAGAAGATAAAGACAAGGAAACCATAGCTGGAGGAGTGTAATGAGCGGGCCAGATCCTGGGGAATAATGGATCAGAGCTCAACAGATCACAGGAAAGGGGAGTGAGCCCACTGCAGGTGTAGGGTAACGGAGGGTGAAAAGGCAGCAGTTCAAACAGTTGAGAAGGCTATTTCACCAAGTAAGAGGTGAGCAGGCAGTGCAGTCTTCCCCAGGAAAGACAAAGGATGTTACAGAGATTGATGAATATGAGAGGGTGAAAAAGCAATAATGAAGGGGAAAGAAGGGACCCCTCATCTTGAATAATGCAGCTCAGAGAATGGTAAGGACAGAAAACTGAAGCAAAGTGATCTTCAAAAGTGGTGTGTGAAGGCAAATGGTGGCCAACGAAACTGCGTATGAGAGAGGGGTTGCCACAAGATGGCAGCAACTTCTACCCTTTGCCTAAATGTCAAGGGCTCCTTGCTTCTGGCCAGCTGTTAATGAAAGCATTTGGAGATGAAGGTATTAAACTGCTGGGATATTCACTGGATGCTTTACACTGAGTGAATGGTGATAATAAACATGAGAAATGAAATATAAACTGAATAAAATGCCAAACTGATAATGTATGGAATAGAATAAAAATCTTGATAAGATCACCTGTGATCAAATAACATGCCGTGGCTAATGAAGGATAAGGATGTCCATGTCTTTGAGGGGTTTGGATACAGGGAGTGAGGGGACAAAATCTTTGTAAAAAACACTTAAATGATCAATTTGTGATGGCAGTCTGTGCTTAGACCAAGACATCTACAGACAAAATGCTTTAATCTATCAAAATGCAAATGTAAAAAAGAATGGAACAGAAAACAATGAAATGTTCTACACAACCGTGTAATGAAAATGGCAGACTTGTTCTAACATGCAGATTGTTTTCATTTTCATGGTCTGCTAAACAGCACTTCTTTTTCAAGGTGTAAAATCTGTAATAAGTTCCAAGATGTAGTTTTAGAAATTTTCAGATTCATTAGCTTTTATAAAGACATTAGATAAGCTGGTGATTTGGAAAAAGACTTATTTCAACATGATTCATGATTTATCTTTCACAGAAACACTGTACCTCACATAGGTGTATAAGCTGTCAAACAGCCATTTAGCTCCTCAGAATGGGTTTCCTCTTATTACAGATATGCAGTAATACAGCCATTAATACTCTTGTCACAAGAGGATTACTGAACCCAGTATAGTAAATAATTCCATAATCTGTTTAAATGATTAAATAGCACCCAATTGGCTATAACAAGACTTTCTCTGAGTAGTCTGGGATCAACCAGCAATTATCACGTATGCTACTTTCAAAGCCTTGGACACCTGCTGCCTGACAGGTACAGCAAAAAAGCACTGGAATGCAGAAGTGATATGATACCTTTAATTAGAAAGCACAGATGTTATAACACAGCTTTGCTTTACCTTTCAGAATGCATATGTCATTAGGCTGGAGCTCAAAATTAATGCTGAATACTGTGCTTGGATATTCACATTTTACTCCTACTGGATGAAAGAGACATTTTAAAAAATACCAATCTGACAAACAAAAATGTGTACTTAAGTTGTATATTTGGTCATATGATGGCTATCTGAAAAGCAGTGTGCGTGTGTGTGTGTGTGTGTGTGTGTGTGTGTGTGTGTGTGTGTGTGTGTGTGTGTGTGTGTGTGTGTGTGTGTGTGTGTGTGTGTGTGTGTGTCTGCACATATTTGCACGTGGGTGTATGCATGTGTGCATGTGGGAGGGTGTGCATGCATGCCTGCTTGTGCGTCTGTGTGTGTGTGTGTGTGTGTGTGTGTGTGTGTGTGTGTGTGTGTGTGTGTGTGTGTGTGTGTGTGTGTGTGTGTCTGTGAGCACATGCGCTAACAACCATATTCATGACCCACCATAAAAGTGCCATTCAAATGACAGAAAATGATGAGACTTATGTAATTTAGTATAACATTTAGTGACAAAATATATCACAATAAATAGAAATATGCTGTAAGACCAGCTTCAACCTGAGGAACAATAACAGTTATAATTGATTAATTTGCCTGATAATGATATACATGTGAGACAACTGCAGGACAGAGTGTTGATACCAGATCCTAGTGCTGTGCTTTCAGAAACTGCAGGAATGGCTAAGAGAACAAGATGGTAGTAGCTTCTGGCATGTGAATGCCTCTAAACTACATATAAGGTTAACTGTCAAAAAGGCAGCTAAGAACTATGTGGATGTCATAAAAGTAACAACATACCAGAATCTCCCTATGACAAACGTGCAGAAGAATGTAGTAAACCAGAAACACATTAACATTGTGCCTTGATCTGGATACTTTCACTTCACTCACTCAAAAAGTAAACTAAAATAATTTAATTCGTTCTTGTGGAGAAGACACTGTTTCTCCTGCAGTCCCAGCATGGGAGGTCTCCAAATCCCTAATAATTAAATATACAAAGTCTCAAGTTGAGTGAGCTTTGAGTAAGAGAAACAATTGATTTTCTGGGGAAACCAAGGATTTCCTCTATCTTCAAGACAGTACAGCCTTGGAATTAATATATTTTTAGCCGGGGTAAAATGGTACAATCTCCCAAACTGTGGGGGTGGTTGTGGACATAGCACCCTAAAAGATATATCAAAGAGTTACTGCTATTTAAGATTAATATTAGTGACACGGCAAGCAATATATCTGCTAATATGTAATAATAGTATTTTTACCTTCTTCATTATTATATATTTTAGCAAAACAGAAATCCATTGATTCAAAGTCAACTTTAAAATAATCTGCTATCTTAGCATTGCAGTTTGGTCATGTTCCCACTATATAAACCATGCTCCAGTTATGGCGGAGTATTAGTTTATGATTCTTAAAAAGGAAATTCTATTTTCATGAATTGAAATCAGGGAAGCATACTCGTGATTTTTAACTGCACATATACAGCAAGGCTGTGAGGAAGTACTAATGACAAGAGCACACAAAAGCCTATCAGCTGTTCAATCACTCTTAGCAGCTACCAGTCCCACAGTCAATCTGCTGGAAACCACTTTCAGAGGCTGTGGAATTTGCCCTTTACTCCACTGTTCTCCATCTGTGGAACTGGCACATAAAATTATGTGGGGGTGTGGAGGACACGGGTAGCTGTAGGCTTGCCCCCCTGCAAATAAATAGTTTGAGGCCCACTAAAAGTGGTTTTCACTGAGTTGTTTTCATGGCTTCAGCACACACTTAAAGTTTCTTCAGTGGCTTTCCATGATTTTAAGCACACCACAGTAATTGTGAGGTATGACAAGACACTCTTTGAAAAAGGCCTTTGAATTTATTAAACTAGATTCACAGTTTTACATCCCTAGAATAAAGTGCTACAAATTGGGCAAGCAAAGTGAATCCAAACCCACAGAATGTCAATATTATCTTTAACTTTGTTATACTCCGTGTAGTGACAGTAGATTAGCAAGGTAGGATTGTTATAACTAGGAGTAACTGCTACTCCCTTATCTTTGTTAGGTTCTCAATATATGTCATGCAGGGGAAATTAACAGACCTGTACAGCTTAGAGTACAAGCCATGTTTTGAGAGAAATTACAGATGTAACGTAATGCAAGCAATGTGTTAGTCACAGGAGGCTGTCCGAGACAAGGCAGAGGAAGCAGTCACCTTTCTCTCTGGTATTTTAAGAATAAACTGTGATAGTCCTCAACAGACACCAGTCCTGACCTACATTATCAGATTGCAACTGGCTACAGGGGATCCAGAATTTTGGGTTAAATTGTACAATGTACATAATTTTTAGACTTAACAAAGGACTTTATAACAAATGTCATAGTGGATATATTATGAATAGTTGAAATATATTTAAGCTGTAGATGCTACCATGTAAATCCTTCTGGACCTGTCCAGTACTCCCCACAATCTGGCATACTCATACAGGCAAATGGTATTACAAGCAATTCAGCAAAATTAAACTAGAAACTCCAAAACAAAGTCCACAGCAGCAGATACAGGACAGCAACCAAATCTAACTCAAAGAGCACTTTATTTGCGGAAAAATAATAAAATAAGTTAATGAAATGAGTTGAATAGCAGCAATAAATCAAACACTTTCGTCTCTGTTCATTCAGAGACTTTTTCAAGATAAAGCACACAGTCAACAGTCCCTTTTTAAAATAGTAAAAGACAACCCCCTAATTACTCTCCACCAATAAGTTATATTCATCAATTAGAATCTCATAAATTATTCAACAGCTAAATAATTATTTTTTTAAAAAGTATGGAAACTGTATAAAAGATAAATAACACTCACATTGTAAACCATAAAAAAAATAATATGTTGCAATAAAAACATTCACCATCCAAACATTTAAAATAAACTGTATGTATATGTATATACACATACACACTTCTCTTTTTATCTATTTATCTATCTAGTGCCTTCAATTTGAGAAAACACGCTAAAGACAGGGCATCATTTATAAATGGCCAACTTGTTGCATTCATTCTAATTTGCCATATAGCCTCCTGTTTTTCTAATTGGAGTGTCCATGGGCCACCCCTTCGGTCAATTTCAAGTCCGTCCAGAAGTATGGTCAGGGAAATCATTACAGTGTTTTGCAAGGGCATTCATCTCTTTTTTCAACCTTATATCTCTAAGATGTTCGTAAATTCTGCTTTTAAGCTTCCTTTCAGTTTTTCCAATGTAGTATGCTGGGCATTTCATGCACAAAGCACAATATACCACTCTCTCAGTCTGGCACGAACCTTTCTTTTTTATCTTTATCATAGTCCGATTTATTACACAGGAGGGTCCCTCTAAAACGTGTGTACACATTGTGCATGACCCACATTTTTTCATATACCCTACTATAGGTTTCTTAATTTTTGCTTCAAGAATATTTTTTAAGGTTCACCCCCTCCTGTATGCTATGTTCACTTTTTCACCCACCCATTCTCAAACATCGTTGCATGATCTAACAATAGCCCAATTCTTATGTACAATGTCTGCAATCATTTTACTGGACCTATTATATGCTGCAACCAATGCTGACCTGGAGTATGCTACTCCTACGGTCTCAGTTTCCACCTCCACACTCTCCTTACTGGACCAGTGATAGGCCGTGGCAGCTACCACTCTAGCATCAGTTACCCCTATGGTCTCAGTTAATTCCTCAAGCTCATCTCTCTCTGTATATCCATTAAGGTCATCCATCCCTATAAGTAAATGTGGTTCATTTATATCTTGGTTAAGGATGGCTTTAAAGTGCCCTCTTTCTCTTTTATTTACTACTTCAATAAGTAACTCATTCACTAAAATAGTAGGATAACCCCTTTTAACAAACATTTCTTTTAATAATTCACATTCTCCAAGGAATGTTTCAAAACAAGTAATCATGCGGGCAGCTCTTACCATTTGCCCCTATACGATGGCCTTTTTCTGTTTGTAGGGGTGAGCACTGTTAAAATGCAGGAAGCTATTAGAATACGTTTCCTTATGGAAAATTTCAGATTGGGACACACCTAAAGAGCTATTCTTTACAAATCTAACATCCAAGTATGCAATTCACTCACTCCTACAGTGTGGGTGAAACTTAAAAATTGGGTAGAATTGTTAATATACACTAAGAATTCATTAATCATCCTTTGCAGGCCAACCCAAAACACAAAAATGTTGTCCAAAAATAAATATAAAGTCTATAATATTTATAAAACACTGATTCTATTAAGAACTTTTTCTCCCATTGGAGCATGACTATGTTTGCATACAGGCCCCCACAAGGTGAGCCCACAGCAACCCCAGTTGTCTGATGAAAGTATTCTTTATTGAAAAATATAAAATTATTCCTTAGTACCAGGTTTAAAAGTTATTCATAAACATTTATTTTTGGTTGAGGAATTCCTCTCTCATGTAAGTACTCACAAAACCATTCCACACCTAGATCGTGTGGTATCACTGTATATAGGTCTTTCACATCCAAGGTTATAAAAATCCCTGCTTCATTAAATTCCAACCAGTTAATCCTCTCCAAAAAATCCCATGAGTCTTTACATAAGGAATTTTCATTAGCTAACAAAGGTTTTAGTTGGATGTCTAAAAATTTTGCTAATGGGTAAGTTATAGAACCTTGCCCATCAACAATGGGTCTCATAAAGGAGTCCTGTAAAGATTTATGTATTTTTGGTAGTCCAAATATACATGGTGTCTTTGGGTACAGTACTGTTAAGAAGTTTAGTTTATCTATGGAAATGGATCCTTCACTAAACACATCATTGAGCTCATTACGAATTTGATTAAATGCTCCATTCAGTTGGTTAAGTGAGCTGTTCTCGTATGTTTCACTCATCAATACCTTTCTCATTTTCTGATTGTAATCCATAATATCCATAATCACAGCCCCTCCCCCTTTATCTGGTTTAATAATTCTGAGACCAGAGTTACATTTCAATTCCTATAAACATTCTAATTTATAAACATTTAAGTTATTGCCCCTTCCATTTCTTTTCAGATTCCTTAAATCAAATTCACATAACTTCTCAAACATTTGCAATGTGGGATGCAGTGGGGGTTGTACATGCTAGAAATATGCAAAGGATTACTGATATAATCTACAGATTTAAATAAAACATTCAGGTTCAGCTTTCTTACAAAGTGCTTTAAGTCTATTATAGTATTAACAAGATCACATTCAGTCTCTGGTACAAAAGTCATGCCCCTGGATAGCAGATCACAGGCAAGTTTGTCGATAGGGACTGAGGAATAGTTGAGCACATTAAAATCCCCAGCATTGTTCTTCATTATAAGACATGGAGGGCGTTTGTTTTCAAGGTTCATCTCCTGCCTTGGTAACCCCCCCCCCCTCCGAGTCCCCCTTAGATTCACTTTCTGTCCTCCTCGACCTCTGTTGGTCGTATAAGTCCCTTGAGCTGTGTTCTCCATATTGTACTTCTGTAGGAGCCTCTCGGACCTCCTCAAAGGGGGGGTACTGCTCCTCGTCTAAAAAAGTATTTTCATCATTAACAACATTAAACTAATTTCTGGACCCCCAGTTTTGTGATTTGGGTGATTCAGAGTAAAAAGTGTTCTGATTATACTGCATTCTGTCCCATTCAAGTTTCTTCAGTTTCCTATTTTTTATGTTATTAATTTGGTGTTTGATTGACTTGAACACATGATTATAGTCAAATTCTCTGCATGTGCCCTGTCCTGCACAATCATTTTATCCAGTTCTGCTGCATCTTTTAAGTTATTCAATAAAATATCATTATGTTTGATTACAATCTCCATATATTCATGCCTATGCCTGTCAAACATGGAGATGAATTCTTTATGAAATTCAGAGTTCACTAATAAGCCAGAAGGGAAATGCCACATGCGTAAACCCTTTGGCACTAATTTTAATCTCAAACATTCCCTGAAGTAGGAATTATCTAGTTATAGTTTTTATCTTGTTAGTTTTTGCAAGTTAGTGTTATAGTCAGTAATACTCACGGTGCTCTCCGGTGACAAGGATGGATACTGTTCAAGCCATTCACCCAATATCTGCTTGTCGTATAGCACTTTTGGTTCATCCTTCCTTCTCCTGTATTCAAGGGGGGGTTGATATGGCAAAATTTTGATGCTGACTGATATTTCTGCCATTCCCTGGCTCATTTGCAGTTAAATTGATATTATTTAGCAGCCGTTGCATTGAATTAGATGCTCGTACCTCACGAACTTCCTCTGTAGTGTTGCTTACATCCCTTTCTGATGACGTAAGCTGGGCGTGTTCCATTCTGTCAAGTCTTTGGGACATCTGTTCCATTTTATTTAGTAAATCCTCTATAGACTGCCTGAAACTCTGGGAAAACAGCAACTGCTGTGAGTCAGTGTTCTGCCCTTCTGCAGCCATTTCCATTCACAAAAACAGATCAGCAAAATGAAACTAGAAACTCCAAGACAAAGTCCATGGCAGCAGATACAGGACAGCAACCTAATCTGTTAACTCAAAGAGCACTTTATTTGCAGAAAAATAATAAAATAATTTATTTTTCATTTTACATTTGTTAACCGGGGGTGTCTGACTGAGCCGAAAAGGCCCTTTTTCAGCAGAGGCCCAGGGAGAAAAGCTCCACATAGAAAAATTACAGATACATTTAGACATGATCAGTATACATACAGATTACAAAAGACCTGTTTTTACAGTGGTATGCAGCACATCAACAGTTACAGTGGAGAGAACAAACAAAAAAATATTAATTTAAAAATAAAGGTACTTAATAGAGTTGTGGTGTACAGCTGAAATTTGGAACATAGGTAGAATACATTCATAGTACACAGGTACAGTGCATACATTGTAGATTAGCCAGTGTTTATGAGTAATATTGAAAACTATTATCAAGTACTCTAGGTTTAGTATGTGTACCTTATCCGCTTTCACTAGCCTAGGGAGCAATCATGGCACTGCCAACTTTTCTTGAGATGTTGCCTGATGAGGTCTTTAAACAAGGCTTTGGATGATGTGTTTTGAATGCTAGTGGGGACAGAGATCTGTATGTATACTGATCATGTCTACTTTTAAGCTTCCTTTCAGTTTTTCCAATGTAGTATGCTGGGCATTTCATGCACAAAGCACAATATACCACTCTCTCACTCTGGCATGAACCTTTCTTTTTTTATCTTTATCATAGTCACATTTATTACACAGGCAGGTCCCTGTAAAATGTGTGTACACATTGTGCATGACTCACATTTTTTTAAATACCCTACTACAGGTTTCTTAGTTTTTGCTTCAAGAATATTTTTGAGAGTTCGCCCCCTCCTGTATACTATGTTCAATTTTTCACCCACCCATTCTCGAACATCGTTGCATGATCTAACAATAGCCCAATTCTTATGGCCAATGTCTGCAATAATTTTACTGGACCTACTATAGGCTGTAACCAATGCTGACCTGGAGTATGCTACTCCTACGGTCTCAGTTTCCACCTCCACACTCTCCTTACTGGACCAATGATAGGCCGTAGCATCTACCACTCTAGCATCAGTTACCCCTATTGTCTCAGTTAATTCCTCAAGCTCATCTCTCTCTGTATATTCATTAAGGTCATCCATCCCTATAAGTAAATGTGGTTCATTTATATCTTGGTTAAGGACGGCTTTAAAGTGTCCTCTTTCTCTTTTATTTACTACTTCAATAAGTAACTCATTCACTAAAATAGTAGGATAACCCCTTTTACAAAAATAAAAAAGAAAGGTTCATGCCAGACTGAGAGAGTGGTATATTGTGCTTTGTGCATGAAATGTCCAGCATACTAAATTGGAAAAACTGAAAGGAAGCTTAAAAGTAGAATTTACGAACACCTTAGAGATACAAGGTTGAAAAAAGAGATGAATGTCCTTGCAAAACACTGTAATGATTTCCCTGACCATACTTTTAAGTTTATGATTCTGGACGGACTTGAAATTGACCGAAGGGGTGGCCAATGGACACTCCAATTAGAAAAACAGGAGGCCATATGGCAAATTAGAATGAATGCAACGAGCTGGCCAGGTATAAATGATGCCCTGTCTTTAGCGTGTTTTCTCAAATTGAAGGCACTAGATAGATAAATAGATAAAAAGAGAAGTGTGCATGTGTGTATATATATATATATATATATATATATATATATATATATATATATATATTTATATATAAATACAGTTTATTTTAAATGTTTAGATGGTGAATGTTTTTATTGCAACATATTATGCTTTTTATGGTTTATAATGAGAGTGTTATTTATCTTTTATACAGTTTCTATTTTTAAAAAAAAAAAAAGAATTATCCAGCTGTTGAATAATTTATGAGATTCTAATTGATGAATGTAACTTATTGGTGGAGAGTAATTAGGGGGTTGTCTTTTACTATTTTAAAAAGGGACTGTTGACTGTGTGCTTTATCTTGAAAAAGTCTCTGAATGAACAGAGATGAAAGCGCTTGATTTATTGCTCATTTATTGCTGCTATTCAACTAATTTCATTAACTTATTTTATTATTTTTCCACAAATAAAGTGCTCTTTGAGTTAGAAGATTTGGTTGCTGTCCAGTATCTGCTGCTGTGGACTTTTTTTGGTATTATTCTTGGCACAGTAGCTTCCCCGGGGGAAGGCCCAGTACTACAGCAGTTACATTAGGGACCTTGGGGAGCATTAGCCTGCTTAAGTATGTTCATAGACATTATCATAGGAGCACTAAAGCATGCACACTAGTTCCAGCAGAGCAGACATTGCACTACATGTTTTGAAAACCTGGATAATGGTAAGAACATACAACACAAATCTTCTAATCCCTGAAGGATGATGGATGTGATTCACAATGCCTCCATATGCCAATGTCCTAAGGGGATGGTAGTTCAGGAGAAATAAAAGACCCTCCCTGTCTCTGTATCTGTATCCTAGGGACCAGGAAGGCAGGAGAAATTAATTGGTCAACAGATATCTACAATCAATATCAAATCATGAGTCACATTTATTTATTTATTTTATTTAACATTTGCTTACCAGGAAGGTCTAACTGGGACAGAGCACATTTTCAGTGAAGGCCCAGGGAGAAATCCTCCAGAAGCATGTCTTTGGAATGTGGGAGAAAACCGGAGAACCCAGAGGAAACCCATGCAAATGCAGGGAGGACATGCAGACTCTGCACAGAAGGCACCCCAGCCAAGAATTGAACCAGAAAACCTCTTGCTGTGAGGCAACAATGCTAACTGCTGCACTACTGCACCCCCCCATTATTCAAAAAATAATGTAAAGATGGTATCCAGTGAACATTTCATTTTAGTGGCTTTTTTTACTCTGATCATCTGATCCATTGAGCACTTCATTTCCCATTATGTATCAAATTAGCACCCAACATTACTCCATGTAGGTATTCCCTTTCCAGGAAAAGGGAATTTCTTGTGGTAGCCTTAACTTATGTTTACATTAAAGTCAAATGTGAACTGGTTATCATCTGTGGCTACTTGAATGTATTGGAGTCACTCACCATTCAGCCCAAATCTATATTATTGGGTGATTTCAACTATCCCACCATAAATTGGGATACATACACAAACACTAACAAGCAAGCTCAAAGATTCCTGGATTTTGTCAATGCAAACACCCTGAAACAGCTAGTCTTCACATCTACAAGGGGTGTCAATATCCTGGATCTGGAACTCACAAATATGAGGGAATGTTGCACCCCCCCCCATGTAATGTCTTCACTGCTCTGATCAGACAAGAAAGTGGTCACCCTTAAAATAAATATAAAGCCCAAACTCCCAGCAAACCTCAGAACCTTTAAGAACTTTTCCAAGGCTAACAACTTCTTGTTAAGTAGTAACATAGCTAAATTCCATGCCCCACACCCAAACTCAGATAACATATGTGGCCTATGCCGAAGTGTTTATGGAAACCTGTACAAGCATGTAAATAACTGCATAGAAATGCAATACCAGACTGAAATATACTTAGAGCAAACTCCAAAAACACGTCCTTGGTGGTTCTCCAGTATAAATAGGTTGCACAACAAAAGAAAGAAAATTCTGTCCAAAAATAGGAAAGGCTATGACCAACAGACAAAAATTCTCTTACTATTCTCAATGAGAAACTCAGGGGACTAATCAAGTCCACCAAAGCCAACTTCAAGGCAAAAATAGCCTCTCAGCCATAAGGTATTTTTCAGTTATATATGCAACCTTAAAGGAAACATCCAACAGTGTGCTGAGCTAATACTAAATGGAATTTTCTATAACAAACTAGAGTATTTAGCAGATTTGCTGGCTGATAAGTTTAGTTCCAGTTTCATCTCCTATCACCCCCAGTTACCCCCCAGGAAATACCCTCTACCATTTCTCCCCCAACTATCACTAAAGAACAGGTCCTTACTGAGTCTCCAAAGCTAAAAGCACTGCATCATTGGGTTCTCATAATATCACAGGACATCTTCTAAATAGCTTGAAACATGACCTGTCAGGTCTACTAGAATCTCTCTTCAACCACAGTCTCCAGACAGGCTTCATCCCAAGGAAATGGAGGACTGCAATGGTCATCCCTCTACACAAAAGGGACCATCAACAGACCCAGGGAACTACAGACCCATAAGTATGACTAGTCTTATATTCAAGGCCATAGAAAGAATTATCGTGAACCTGATAAACAAAGATATAGGAAATTTGTAAACACTGGACCCATGCCAGTGTGGTTTTGTCAAGGGCAGGTCATGCCTACTAAACCTGGTGGACTTCTTCAAGAAGGTCATTAAAGCCATGGATGAGAGCAAAACAGTATATATGATACATACTTACGAAAATAAAATTGCCAAAGATTCCAAAGACAACCACAAAGCATTCTATAGCTATGTCAAGAATCTAAATGGCAATGCTCAGATCTGCTCTGAGTTACAACAGAATGGCATTAAATATACTGATCCCAAGGATATTGCCAATATCTTGGCAAATCGAGTCAGTGCCAACTTCACCCCCCTCTCACCCCCTAAAGGGCTCATCTCAATACCAAAAGATTGCCAAATTCCAGTAATAACGGCCATACAGGTAAGAACCGCACTCTCCAAAGCTAAGAATACAGCATCCATAGGACCAGACGACATCCCGGGTTGTGTACTACATGAACTACAAAATGAACTGACACCTCACCTAAGTGTCATGTTTAATCATAGCCTCACCTCAGGCTTCATAGGACCAGACAACATCCCGGGTTGTGTACTACATGAACTACAAAATGAACTGACACCACACCTAAGTGTCATGTTTAATCATAGCCTCACCTCAGGCTTCATACCCACTGAGTGGCACACAACAACAGTTATCCTACTCCACAAGGGGGGATCTACCTTGGATCCTGGGACCTACCACCCCATCAGTCTGACGAGCCTGATCTGCAAGGCCATGGAACGTATTATCATGGAACTTATAAACAAAGACATTGGCAACCTTCAAACACTGGACCCCACCCAGTTTGGGTTCGTGAAGGGCTGATCTTGTCTCCTGAACCTGAATGACTTCTTTGAATCAGTCTCCAGAACTGATGACGAGGGTAAGGCAGTTGACAAAGCCTATCTGGATCTTGCCAAGGCCTTTGACACCATCCCCCACTTTGGAATCATAGATAAACTTACTAAGCTGGGCATTAATCCCTACATCATTCGATGGGTTGCCAACTGGCTTACTGACAGAATCCACACTGTAAAAGTAGCTGACTCCAAATCCAGCTCCAGACAAGTGACAAGTGGAGTACCTCAGGGTTCAGTCCTGGGACTGCTCTTGTTTGGCATCTACTTCTCTGAAGTAAAGGCCAACACTAGAGGACTCTGGCTAATAAAGTTCACTAATGACTGCAAACTGGGAGCCACTACTGAATTCCCAAATTATGTGGATATTCTACAAAAGGGCGTTACAGAAACAGATGCTTGGTGCCAGAGCCATGGGCTCAAGCTCAATGCCAAGAAATGTATAGTTATCCCCTTTGGGAAAAAACATGTACCCATGAATTACCACATAGGTGGCAGTACACTAAACACCGAAAGTGTGATAAGATACTTAGGGACACAGGGGGACTGGTCTCACCTTCGATAACCACATTGCCATAACAGTCAGAAAATCCTTCTATGTGGCATACCTCATCACTAAGGGCTTTTCATCCAGAAAAAAAGGAGGTCATTGTCCCACTGTACTCAGCCCTCATTAGACCCGTTATAGAATACAATGCCCCGTTTGGTATGTACCTCTCAAGACATCTGCAACAACTGGAAAGGCTGCAGAAATGCCTCCCTAAAAGAATCACAGGCCTAAAGCAGATGCCCTATGCTGACTGTCTAAAAAACTCCAGCTATACTCTGTCACATATCGTCTACTCAGAGGCGATCTCTGCTTAACATACAAGGCCATGTCAGACCTAGAGCTGTTGGACATGCTACACTTAAAGAAATCCCAGTCCCTAAAGCAGATGCCCTATGCTGACCATCTAAAAAAACTCCAGCTATACTATGTCACATATCGTCTACTCAGAGGCGATCTCTGCTTAACATACAAGGCCATGTCAAACCCAGAGCTGTTGGACATGCTACACTTAAAGAAATGCCAATCCCTCAGAGCCACATGCTCCAGGGATCTAAACCTTGTCATTACGATGAACAGATCATGCTGGAAGGATAGGTTCCTGACCCAGAGACTCCCCAGACTCTGGAATGGACTGCCCATACATGTCAAGCAGAGCACCTCTTTGGCCCTCTTCAAAAGGAACCTTGACAATTGGATGGGAGATAGGAAATTCACCCCGGGGATCATGTCAGTCACCCTGCTAGACAGGGGTCCAGTGAAGTAAATATTGTGGGAAGAAATAGCCAGGGAATTGTTATGGCTAGGCTTCTATAGGCTCTAGGGAAAATAGCCTCATACCAACCTATGAACCTATGAACATCCTGCCTACCTCGCCCTGGCAAAGACATTTGTCACAATACCTCACTCAGCTATTATAGACAAACTCATAAATTTAGGCATAAATCACTATGTCACCTGATGGATAGCCAAACGGCTCACAGATAGGACACATGAAGTCATGGTGGGGGGATCCACCTCCACCAAGATGTCTGTTACTAGTGGTGTTCCACAGGGCTCAGTACTGGGAACTCTCCTGTTTGGAATACAATTTTCTGAATTCAAGACAAATATAGAAGGCCTTTGACTGACCAGATTTGCTGATGACTACAAGCTGGGTGCAATCATTCAATCCTCTGAAAGATGGGGATATCCTCCACGAGGGTCTGACACAGACAAATAACTGGTGCAAAAAATGTGTAATTATACCCTTTGGGGCAACAACCATGCCTGCAAATTACACAACTGATAACACTCCCCTAAGAGTAGACCCAGTGGTAAAGGACTTAGTAATTCAGATTGTCAATAACCTGAACTTTGATCACCATGCGTCCAAGGTGGTGAGAAGATCCTCCTACGTGGCACAACTTATATCTAATGGCATGGCATCCAGATCTAAGGAGATCATAGTCCCACTAGAGTCATCACTTATTAGACCAATAACTGGTTTCAATGCACTCTTTAGCATGCACCTAACTAGGCATTTGCAACAGCTGAATCAGCCAGAGAGGTTCCTCACTAAAACAATACAGGGTGTAAGTAACATTCCCTATGGGGGACCTCCTCAAAACCTTGTCCCTGTACTCGGTCTCCTACAGACTGCTGAGAGATGATTATGCCTAACCTTCAAGGCATTCTCTGATCCAGCCTTGATGGATCTGCTTCACATTCACAAAACAAACAACAATAGAATCACTCGACCTAAGGAGTTAAACCTCATCTGTGACATCAACAAAACATGCTGGAGGGAAAGGTATGCGCCCTTCTCTGGAACAGACTCCCCATTCAAGTGAAGCAGAGCTCTTCCCTACGCCTATTCGAATGCAGTTTGGACCAATGGATGGGAAATTACACATTCATCCCTGGCTTGTTGCCTGTGTCCCTTATGGACAGGGCAGCTTGCAGATGCCCTAAGGCAGAGGCATATACTAAAGTCATTCTAATCCATGGACATTAATAAATGGGGAAATGTGGACATTAGTGGCTAGGCTTAAAAAAGCGCTAGGGCTTTTAGCCTAGTAGCCTCTTATGATTGTATGATCCTGTAAGTCATATGGCCGGGCTCTATGCAGGCCACGTATATTACAGAACACCAGCGCAGTTCTAATAACACCCCGCTACTTATTCTGCCATACAAACATGCTGTCTAGACTACCGAAAACCAAAACGTGTATACTTCTGTGGCAGGAAACCCCCTCTATTCCCTAGGGCAAAAGATCTGTTGTCAGTATTAAGTCTAAAATACTTTCTTTTCCAGTAACCTTTTCTGCCCTTGTGGTCACATTTCTTAATTGTGCCAGTCCATATAAATTAAAAGTGGAGTGAATAGTTTTATAAGTACACTTTTTCCAATATATATTAGGGTTACCTAGGTTTATTGTTTCAAGAGATATATTTGTAGTTAGCCAGGATAATATGCCCTGAGAGGTTGATTTGGCTGCACTAGAACGTATAGGTAGAGTTGCTATGCAGATTGATTTTTGTGAGTTAATTTTAAGCGGAGTTACAAGGATTACACCATTATTAATGCTTGGTATTTATGTGGCAAGGTTAAAGATGTTTGAATATATATTATGGCTGCACCACCAGTCTTTAACTAGTATGATCATTGTAACAAAGTTGTAGCCAGGAGGCAACATTGCTTCAACTTTTACATGTGAATTTAGGCCAAGTTTGTTTTACGAGCTTATGTCATGGATATTTTATAATTATCCAGCTATGCAGATCTGTTATTTTATTCCACATACTATGGGAATTTATATTGCATAATTTCAATCCATTAGGCCTGATTTTTACCTGAGAATTTACTGAAATTGCTATAAAATAAATTGATGTTATTAGTGTGGGGTTATCAACTTCTTAAAAGCTGGATGGAAAGTTATAATTATATCTAGTTCAAGAATTATATTAAAATCTAAACATGACTGTGTCAATTCCAGTTGAAAAATGGTGTATCTGAGCTCAGAGCTTCAAACCAAATGCATAGAAATAGCCATTGCTTTCTAATACATGAAAACACATAACCACATTAATAAATGACTCCAATACAAATAAAACCTCAGGATCAAACACCACTATCATTCGGGTCTGTATTGTCCCATCTGTCAGTGCCAATGAAATGTTATGCATATATTAATTAGCTTAACAGACTGAACCTTGAGGTGCTTTTTTCACTCACAACCCAATCCACAATGATTACACGCATGGACAAAGTAAAACTGTGAAGTAACCAAACAGCACGCCTTTGGTAAGAAGCCAGAATACTTAATGGAATCCAACACCGAGCCAAGGAGATCATGCAGACACCATACAAACAGAAACCAGAGGTCAGTACTCAACCACAGACCCAGGATCTGTTTGACAGCAATACTACCCACAGTAGCAGCACATAAATAAGCCATTTGTCTTAACTATGTATTCATTACATAAAAATAAATAAAATAACTAAGAATTAAAGTGGCAACATTGAATTCAAATACAATATAAGTATAAGGCCGGCATCAGTCTTAATTATAATAAAAGGAGATGTAAACGCATAAGTCATTAAACCCTACTGACACAGCAGTACATGAAGTATAAATCCATTTGTTCTGGCAAGTTCCTCTGCTTCTACCCCTAAAACTAACCCTGATCCAATTAAATTTCTCTGCTATCACCCCTAAAACTAATTCTGATGCAATTAAAGGATAACTGAATGGTAGCTTAGCACAATGAGTTAAAACTATGAACTTAGACTTCACCCTGTTGCCCTGGGGTTGAGTCCATCAGGGTCCAGGTGTATACTTTGTGAGATAGAAAATTGCTTTACCTTACAAGTGATTCTCTCATCACCCATTTGTGTCTCGTGGGTGTACCACTGTTATCAAACGAGTTAAAAATGGTTATTAAATTAAACAATTTAACCTGCTTTTGAAGCATTCTAAAAATGCAAATGCTGTCCTGTTAATAATGAGTTGAGTCGTCCTATATTAACAGGTTGAATGGATTATCAGAGTCACTCCATTAGGGGATGGTTTCTACTGACAATATGTACTTTAGGACATGTGCATTCTAGTACAAAAAAAAAAAACAGTGTACAAGCTGTTGTAGTTCAGACTTAGAATTAAAAATGTGTGTGTGTGTGTGTGTGTGTGTGTGTGTGTGTGTGTGTGTGTGTGTGTGTGTGTGTGTGTGTGTGTGTGTGTGTGTGTGTGTGTGCGTGTGTGCGTGTGTGTGTGTGCGTGTGTGTGATGGATCAGAAATGATTTGACTAAATGCATGCTGGAAACAATAGCAAAAGCCATGGCTAAGATAGTCTCATGGGGGAAGAGGGCTAGGAAGCTCTTACTACTGAATACTGGGGTCTTCTTTTTGGTCACAAGGTAATACTTTCCCTAAATTCTTTTGGCACTGTGTTTTTCACCACTATGTCTCTGTGCATTTCATGTTTTAGCATTTTCCAGCAGTCAATGAATAACATAAGAAGAAATGCTCTTCTAAATTTATTTATAAATGGCATCAGCTTATTTTATGCACCAGAATCGTTTCTGCTTCTAGTATGACTTCATGATCTTGAAAGTCAGTTGACCTCTATGTTAACTTCTTTTTAACCAGCAGACTAGCTCAGAAGGCACTGATTTCGTTCTGCCTTGCTTGTCAAAGTCCATAAAATATAATAAAATGGGTCCTTGCTATTTCTCTTAAACTGATTTTATGGAATGCTGCAAAATAAATAAATAGACTGGATGGGAATGCTTAGAATTCAGATTGAAAACTCCACTAGAAGACTTAACAAATAAATCTCTTAAAGCCCTCCCTTGAGCAAAGAAAGGTTAAAAAGTCATTGTCTGCTTGTCTGCTCTATCTTGAGAAATACAGTTTTGCAGTACTGTTAAAAATAAATTCAATAGTTTTACTAAATTATTCTTGTGTGCCAGTCCAAACAATAATTAAAATGTCTGAATAACATTTCCAGAGCTGAATGGGATTTTTAAAACAATATTTTCACTAAAAACTAAATTAGCTTCCCATGAGTTAATGCATAAATTAATACACACTGGTGTCATGATTGGACTCATGACCATACTGTTAAGCTACAAACAGTAGTCTCCATCAAACATGGAATAACTAGAAAAAAAAAAAAAGCAAACAGACTCCATCAGAAATTTGGAAATCTATCAGAAAAAGAATTGTCCTGGTCCCCTTCAATAAACACACCACACCAAATGACATTTGACGGCCTTTATTAAACTTTCATAAACATAACTATTGAACAATATTTTAATTTATTAATCACAGCATGAACATCCATATAACCATTTACTAAGGCACCATAACCCCACTCACCCTAACCAAATAAGCAACATCCTCACCTTCACTCGCTTATTTTTACTTATTAGGCAGCATCCCTTCGCTCACTTTCATTCCCCAACTCGTTGAATTAAACAGCCAACACCGGAGAGGGAACAGAAGAGGGACAAGCCTGTCCCTCTTCTCTGCCTAAACACCAAACCTATAAAATAACTACACAATCCTCAATGTTCCTAAAAGAGGGAGGAAGGGCAGGTAGCATGTCACACAGCAATCTGATCCCTTACCCAATTACACTCACACAAAACCAGTTAAGCCCCTCCTCATACTGACCTCATTTCCTTACAACCCACCAACTTTCTGAATTTAACCCTTCCATCCCAGCCACACTAACTTCCTTCCTCTACCATGTTAACTCCCATTACTATTCCTACCTGACCCACACCCAAAGATGTCCCTGGACAAACTGGTTTGTTCCCAAACCTCATTTGTAATACTCTGCAAATGTTCTCACATGACAAACATATCAAGAGAAGTCACTAAAGGGGAATCCCCAGCCCATACCTCTTAACTGTCCAGATTTTTTGCAGAATGCTCATATTTTTGGCTCATATTTTTTGTCATTTCCTCATAAAATGATCTGAGGATTGAAGTCATTAAAGTATGGCATACATTTCAGTTTCAGACTTCAAATTCTTCAGAAAATGTATGTTAAAATAAATCCTGTTACTCTAGCAATTTTCTAAGTTTATAAGAACAATATTTAAAATACGTCCCTATTTTTGGGCCTTTGTCCCCCATTTTTGCCAGGCTTTGTCCAGATTTCTTGCATTAAGAGGCTGAGAGGCATGTGCCCAGCCCACAGACATTTCTGCAATGACTCAAATCACGTCACATACACTCTCAAACAGACTTTCTGAATATATACTAACAGCTTTCAACAGCAATTTGCAAAGATGACTGTGACATTTTGTGCTACCAGGTAAGTATTCTACACATTTACGATTCTAAGGAACCAGAGAAAGAGCCCGAGTGATTATAGTGACACACTCTGCCCAACAGTATTGTAATTCCTTTCTGAAATTTCAATTCAAACTTGCAAGTCAAAGTCTTTAAAGTGTCAGCTTTAGGAAATTGATTGTTGCCCTAATTCTTGCAATCAAATGTAGCCTGAACTACCCCTTTGGTACCTTCATCTCATTTCTTAGCATTAATGTCTATTACATGGGAGCTCTGCACACAGTAATGGAGGAACACATGGACATCAGGATCAAGATGGGGTTTTGTTGTTGCACTATTAGATATCTTAAAATGTCTTCAAAGCCTGCAGATGTCTCTTTGTACCAAGATGACAACGTCTCTGTATGCATTTCAAGTTAAGTAAATGGTGCATTGTCCAAATAATATTATGGAGAAATGACTTAGTTCCTGAAACAAATGAACTGGTTGAATGGATGGTAAAGCAGCTCTCTGACAGAATATAGATTGAAGAGTTAATGAAGACATTAATGGTGGTAGCTGTGCTTTGAGTATGTGAGTTAAAATAACAGTCACAACCTGAGGCAAACTGACATGAGAAATAACAGCAGTGCAGGAAGTCATTACAAGCTAGAGAGACGGTACAACAAAAGGTGGAGAGAGTGAAGACCAGTGTTATCCCTGGATGTTTACCCACACTGTAACACTGAAAGAATTGTAGGAACTGCCTCTACAGACAACCTGGTGATCATGCGGACTTCAGATATACCCATTGTATTGGCTTACAGTTTGCAGGCCTGTTAGACCTGCTTTAAGAACATTATCAGGAGACAGAGTAATTTCATTAATTGAACTATTCATGTAGTAGAGCACTGTGTACGATGAGGAAATAAATGTCTGTAGTGTACTTCATTACCTGCAGAAATATTACATGCTACTGACCCAGAGGCACAAAAGGATGAAGCCCTGACTGTGTGACCCAGGTGACCAGGGGGCGGTCAGTGACTCATGTGTAGGAGCAAGCTGGGAAGGAGTAGGGTGGATTCGTGGTCATGATAGGTGATGAGGGCCAAAACCAGTTATTAAAAAAAGGCATATGGTGTTGGGCAGTCAATGTTCAGAATAAGCAAACTGAATATTAGTACACCGGTTACAGGATAGATGTGCAAGGTGTATAAATGTGAGGTCCCCAACTTCAGACATTAAAGTATAATTGACTTGGAAGACAGAGAACATAAAAAATCAGTGTAATGGTCTTTAAAGATTTTTTGCAAGGGAATGTTGCCCTCTCTGCCCGTTCCCCATTCCTGATCCTGAATCCTGATATAATTTTGCCCTCGCTTCTCTCTCCATTTTGTGTAGGGGAGCTTCTCCCCCCACATCATTGATATTTATTAAATACTAATCCCAAACAGAATACTCCAAGGTGTTATTATGTGTATTACAATGAAGATTCCTGCTTACCTGGGGATCCTGGCCATATTTCTTAGAGATGTTACATTGTTCACAGGGTGTCAGACTTTGTTTATTTAAGAACAAAATAAACAAATATCTGAATTTTATCTGTGGAAATAATGGTCAATTGCTTTAAATACTGAATATGTGGAACCATCTGGTCAGGCAAAGCTGTGAATAAATGCACACACTAAAATGTTACATAAAAAGTGAGAAAGAAATATTAAAGGTCTGGATATACTTTTTCAACTGCAATGATTTTGGGGTGTGATTTACCAGCCCTCCAGACCTAGAAATTATACTGTTATATTAATTTATGTTTTTCCTAACCAGAGGGAACCAAAATGATTTAAAAATAGGCCCATTTTTCTTATATTTCTAGATGTTCTGGACTAAGTACTCAGTAGGCTGACATGAAGGCACTAAGGATAGGAATGCAGATGTAAGGCCGGTACCAAATACTTTTACAGACAATATAAAACAGTATAGGATTCCAGAGCAAACAGAAGTACCTACATATTAAAGGTATAAATATTCTGCATTTTTTCATTTTGTTTCTGTGCACTATAAAATATACATGTATTATGTAGTAGTTGATTAACCACAAGATTAAATATGTGGGTGTATGATGGGGGATTACCAAAAGGGGTTTGTTTTTCAATAACACTACATATAACTGGTTTGGGATACTCTAAATGTCATTAACTGATCTATGTTAATATTTTAGTATTAGGTTTATACAAAACTAAATCAGGAGAGACTTATTAAAAAGATGATAAATAAATAAAGGCACACATGGGTCCCTATTATTTCATCGAAGATTCACATCAGCAAATGGTATTTTGAATGTCATTTTATCAGACATGACGTTTATTGGACCATTCTGATTGAGATCACATTACAGTGGGGATCATGAAATTTGCCCTTTCCTCACTGTAGTGTGATCTTGGAATTGGTATATATAATTAGCAGGGGGGTTGGGGGGCACAGCCCCTCCAAATCGGGGGGGGGGGTCAATGAATGGCATTTCCAATGAAATACCATTCGTTGATGTGAATCTTTGATGATATAACATAGACCAGCATACGCACACTGTTTATAATAAGGAATATGATTTTGTAAGGGGTGTGCTGGCATTTATAGAGACATGAGAGAAAAATGCTTTATGAAAATATACATATTAAGGCAAAGAATTATGTTAAGAAAAGAGTAAGGTCAAAAAATAGTTAAGCATGTTAGTTAAAAAAAACTCTTGTCTGACACAATATTACTAGATTGTAATGCAAGTATGGACCCAATGAAGATGGTCTCTTTAAAAAGAATGCTTTCATTAAAAGAACAAAAACATAGATGGCAAAACAGCAGAGGATGTTACAAGATGCAATATAATTTTATAAAAGCATGTGGGGAGAGACAGTCAAGAAAGAATGGGTATGGAGCTTGATTTACGCAGAAAGTAAGTTATTGAATTATATCAGCTAATTACAGGGAACAGGTCAGAAATGTTATATGGGACTCAAGTGGAAAAATTAATTCCAACTTGTATTCCACATGAATTGTGGAAGGTGTTCAGGGCAGGTGGCGTTTAATATTGCCAGATATTTTTCTTTATGTTTTGGCAAGTAGTGAAAGATGAAGTGTTATGGGACATGTCATTAGTATTTCAATATCCATGAAGAGTGATCAACAAATATACCTTAATTGTAAATATAGATTACAAAAATTGTAGCTAAAGTTACAGCAAATAAGCAATGACATTTATAGAGGGGGGGTCTGCATGCCATAGAATTGTGTACATCAGAGATGAAAAAGATTTAGCATCTTTTCTTTTATTGGAACCATTGTTTAGGTACCTGGGATGGTGTAAAAGATCATGTTTTTTTTTTTTAGACTGCAAACAAAACATATTTTGCAGGTTCTGTTGCAGTACAGTAACTCAGATACTTTTACAGTTCTGTTGAGTTTTTTGCATTTACACTTGTTTCATTTTTAATAAATGGATTGCAAGGTAAAAAATTGAAGCTAATAAAGGTCTGAGGATTTCTATTTTTTTTCTAAAAGGTCAAAATAAGGGCCATTCAAAGACAAGTCCAGTGGTACAGACAGATACATCACTGACTACAGCCCAGGCAACCCAAGTCTGCCTAGAGGCTTGGCTGCTTGGCAGCACAGGCAGGGATGATGAGAGATCCCATGCTGGGGGAAGGGTTGATGTTTCTCACCTGGCTTGTGCAGAGGCTCCACTGATAGGGTCCTGCTGGGCCGTAGAAACTCATCAGGCAGTGGGGAGCCTGGGTGAGACAATGCGGGTGTGACCTCCCAAGTCAGTGATGATAGCCCCTGTTGTGCATATTAGAAAGCAGACATGCAGTGACTGGGGGGAGGTAGGCAACCCTCACAATGATGCATGTGATCATATCACCATTAGGAGGTGGAGGTTAGGTTCACAAAATGAAAATTGCACTCTTTTCCAGGTAGGGTTGCCACCCTTTAGGAATATTTCCTGGTAGTCAGGAAATCATGGTCTTTGTCAAGAAATTCTGAAATCAGAGTCAAGAGCTTTAGTTTAGGTGAGTGTTTGTCAGGTATTGTGAGTTATTCAGAGAGCTCACATATTTCTGTAGTTAATTTCCCAAAATGCTCACTTTTTCACTTGGAGTTCCTATCTGCATTTTTTTTATTTTGTCATACTATTCCTTTGTTTGTTTAACTGGCATCCTGGGTAATGCCTTTGTTTGTTTAGCTGGCATCCTGGGTAATGTGAAATGTGACCATTAGAAGAAAAAAGAAGTTATGTACTCACCATAATGTTCCATATGAGTAGGTAAACTTCATTTGTCAGCAATCTGTGGGTATCGGATCCATATCGGATCCGAGCCGGCAGCTTTAAACAGCAAAGATCCGAGCTCCAAGCTCCTCCCTCTTACCCATAATCCCCTGCCATCCCTCTCTGACCTCAGATTGAGTTTGCTGTAGTAACACAGAATATTACAAAACAAGGATCACCTGCACATCCTAACCTGGTGTTATCCAGAGAAAAGGACAAGGAATCCTTCTAGGACTCACTATAGGTTAGGGGGATGGAGGGGGGGTTGGTTGCTGACAAATGAAGTTTACCTACTCAGATGGAACGTTATGGTGAGTACATATCTTCTTTATCTGAAGTAGTTAACTTCATTTGTTCATCAACCTGTGGAACAGAGTCCCCAGCTACCCAAACTTGGGAGGTCCTCATGGAAGGATATTCCGGAGCACTGCAGAGCCGAAGGATGCTCTCCCTCTGGAAATTATTTCCAGCTTGTAATGGTTAATGAAAGTATAGGATGAAGCCCAAGTGGCTGCTGAACAAATGTCATCCAAGGACACTCTGGAGCAAAAGGCAGCAGAAGTAGAAATCGATCGGGTAGAATGGGCGTGGACTCCTTCAGGTTCAGGTCGGCCAGAACTCTTATATGCCAGAAGTATACATTGGGAAATCCATCTGGACAATGTAACTTTTGATACTGGCTTGCCCAAAGAGGATTTAGCAAAGGATACAAAGAGTTGCTCAGATTTCCTATGTTCAGCGGTCCTGTGCAAGTAGAATCTCAATTGCCTGTGTACGTCCAGAGAATGTAGTTTGTATTCACCCCTGTTTTGATAATTTGGAAAGAAAACTGGTAAGTTAATAGATTGATTGATATTGGGCTCAGAAGCAACTTTGGGTAGAAAGGAGGGATTGGTCCTGAGGGAAATTCTATCTTTATGGAAGATCAAGTAAGGAGGTTTGGTGCAGAGGGCTTGAAGCTCCAAAACCCTTCTAGCCGAAGTGATAGCGATGAAAAAGGCTGTCTTCCAAGATAAATATTTTAGATTCACCGAAGCTGCAGGTTCAAACGGAGGGGCCATCAGAGACTGGAGAACAAGGGTTAAATCCCATGGAGGGACTGCATCTTTAACCAGAGGCCTTAAGAGGAAAGTGCCTTTTAAGAAAGTCTTACATAATTTGGAAGAGGCTAAGGAACCAAGATCACTTCTCACATGATAATGGGAAATAGCGGCTAATTGGACTTTGACCGTAGAAGAGGTAGCACCTTGGTCGAATAAAGTTGACAAAAATTCTGACACTGCTGGTATCGGAGCTGTAAAGGGATCCAATTTTCTATGCTCCACCCAGATTGTAAAGCGTTTCCATTTGCTGTTATAAACCTTTCTCGTCGAAGGTTTATGAGCGGCTACTAAAATAGCCTTAACAGGGGACGAGATACCGGGAGTCCTAGCTATTACTGGAACTGGATCAACCAAGAAGTGAGCTTGAGGTTGTCCAGATTCAGGGTTGATAATCCTAGTGGGTGAGACATCAGATCCGGGGTGGGATCTAGAATCCATAGAGGATTCACCAGATGAGACCATAGGCATGGGAACCATGTTTGACGAGGCCAGAATGGGGCTATGAGGATGACTCTGCTCCCCAACTGACGGGCGTTCTGTAAGAATTTTAGCATTAGGGGAAGAGGGGGATAAGCATAAAGTAGACCGGATGACCAAACATGCACCAGAGCGTCTCTGGGGGATTCCCCTGATGAGGGAATTAGAGCGAAGTAGTCGCTGCACTTTGCGTTCGAAGGAGACGCGAAGAGATCGCAGCAAGGTTGACCCCACTTGAGGAAGATTTGCTTCACTATTCTGGGGTTCAGAGACCACTAGTACGGTGAGAGGATCGTTCGACTCAGCCTCTCTGCCAAAATGTTTGATCGACCTGGAATGTGCGTCGCTATGAGAAAGCAGTTGGTGGAGATCGCCCATTCCCAAACTCTCATGGCCTCTCAACAAAGTGGGTAGGATCTGGTTCCCCCCTGTTTGTTGATATACCAGACCACTGACATGTTGTCTGTGTGAATTGCCACTGTCCCTAAGGGAAGAAGGGCCTGGAGTGCTTGCAACGCCAAAAGCACCGCTCTCATCTCTAGGACATTGATATGCAACAAGGTCTCTGAATGGGTCCAGGTGCCTTGGACGGTTCTGCCCATACAGTGCCCCCCCCCACCCTAGGCCAGAAGCATCCGAGGTCACAGTGGCTAGAGGAGGGGACATAGAAAAGGGATGCCCTTTCTGGAGGTTCGGGGACTGGATCCACCAGAGCAGGGATTTCCTGCAAATCCTGCTGAGGGAAATGGGAGAATTCAGTGGATGTTGCAGGATGGACCATTGAACCTGCAAGGTCCATTGAAGTATCAGCATGTTCAAGCGCGCTAAAGGTAGCAGATTGGTTGTTGCCACCATGGAACCTAGAGCCCTCAGAACCAATTCCGCTGGAGGAGCCGAGGATTGTAGAAGGGCCAGTACGTGGAGCTTCAGAGTTCGAAGCTGGTCCGGAGTTAAGAAGACATTCAATAAGTTTGTGTCTAACCTGGCTCCTATGAAGTCCAAGAGCTGGGTTGGTTGAAGGGAAGATTTCTTGAGGTTGATTGTGATTCCCAGCCGGGAGGCCAAGTGAAGGAAGTAATTTCTGGCTGAACATAGTAGATGCCTGGTGGGGGGCGGTCAGGTGCCAGTCGTCCAGGTATGGGAAGACCTGTATCCCCTGGAGTCTCAGGTGGGCCGCTACAACTGCCAAAACTTTGGTGAACACCCTGGGGGCTGTGGTGAGACCAAAGGGAAGGGCCCTGAACTGGTAGTGGCTGGCTCCTAGCTGGAAGCGGAGAAACCTTCTGGATCGTCTGTCCATCAAAATGTGGTAGTACGCATCCTTGAGGTCTATCGAGCACATCCAATCCTTCTCCTGTAAGAGTGGGAGAATGGATTGAATGGTGACCATCTGGAACTTTTCCTTGGCCACTGACAGGTTCAGAAAGGACAGGTCGAGGATTGGCCTTAAGTCCCCCGTCTTTTTTGGCACCAGAAAGAACCTGGAGTAAAAGCCCGATCCGGATTGGTCTCGGGGGACGCGCTGGATCACTCTTTTTTCTAGCAGCTGGCTTATTTCTGCAGCAGCTGCCTCCCTTTGATTGGGTGGGACATCGGGGAGGCTCCATGGTCTGGGAGGGGGATACAGAAAGGGAATTTTGTAACCTCTGGATATGATTCGAAGCACCCAGCGATCTGCTTTGATGGACTCCCAAACTGCTAGGTGCCTCAAAAAGCACCCCCCGACTGCCTCCAGAGTGGAACAGTCGGGCAACCCTTCAGGGCTGCTGCGCGGGCCGATCCGAAAAGGGTTCTCTCAACCCAAAATTCTTCGGTCCCCCTCTGCCTCTGGGCCAGCATCCACCCTGTCCTCCTCTGCCTCTGAAGGATGAGAGGTCCAGAGTGAAATGGGACTGTTGAGACTTCCGGAACCACATCTTCTTTTGTCCCCTTTGGTTCCTGGAGAAGGACCTCTGGGGAGCCAAGAAGCGGACTCCGACGGCAGACAACGTCTTCCTGTCTTTCTCGCTCTGGACCAGCATGTCGCAGATGGTCTTGCCAAATAGCAAAGAACCGTCAAATGGGGCATTTGTGAAGGACGCCTTGAAGGGTTCCACAAAATCGCAAAGGCGGAGCCAAGCATGTCACCATAAGACAATTCCCGCTCCACTAGCTCTAGTGGCTCCTTCCGTTGCATGGGAAAGGAGCCACATAGAAGTGTTTGAAATGGACTTAAGAGTGGCCATTCGAGCTGAGAATACCTTCTTATCCTCGGCCGACATGGACTCTGGGGGTGACCCGGCGTATTCCTTGATAAGATCCTGCTGGAGTCTTATCACGTGCACCATATAATTCAGCAACCTTACGGAGAAGGTAGCTGAAGCGAACATCCACTTCCCCAGGCGGTCCATTGTCCGAGACTCCTTGTCGGGAGGGTGGACCGAGGAACTCTCCTGGGCTTGTTCCTTCTTTGTGGCGGCTGCCACCAACATGGCATCTACAGGAGCACCCTTGCTCCAAACCGTCCTATCAGTGGGGGGACTGAGGATTCTATCTGGTCTCTTAGGAATGAGCTCCACAGTGTCCGGTTCCTTCCATGCCCTGGTAGTGATCAGATCTACCAGGGGATCGGTGGGAGGGGACACCCAAGAGGTAGATGGGCCTGCATCAAATGCCTCCAGAAACACAGACTCATCTGAGGAAGGTTTATGGGCAGACCACCCCCCTCTAATGCGTAACATTTCCATAATGTCTCTGAAGGCGACGTCTTCGGGGGTGACCTTGGGGAGCCTTCCCTTTCCTCTAAATCTGTGTCCTCCGTCAAGGACTCAGGTGAGTCCAAGTGCCTCCTCTTGCAGTTATGTTTGTGAGGAACCTCCTCGGTGGGGCTGTCCGAAGAGGCCTCACCAACCACATCTTGTTCCTCCAAGGGAACCATCTGGGATGTAGGCGCAGGCTGTCCCTGGGGCCGGGTGATGGAAGGTAGGCCCGTCTGAGAGAGAGTGCAGGGTGGAACCATAGAAGGAGCCTGGGGCCTCGAATCCCTCAACAATACCCTCTCCACAACATCGAACGCCAAAGGAGAACTGCTCTCCCGTGGATCCGAGAGCAGTCCCCTCGGATCCGATGTGTGGATCGGAGCCGGCGCCGAAGCGATCGGATCAGAAGGGCCAGTATGCTCCAACCGAGATGGAGCCGAAGACACACTGACACCTCTGGATCCGAAGCTCAGCTCTCAGCTCCGAGAGCTCGGAACCAAAAAGGGACCCGACAAACTCGAGGGTGCGGTCGGAGCCGAAGTACGAGGTACTATCGGTGGCGACCCTCCCCCGGCTCCTAAGCAACTCAGATCCGAAGGCTCCGAATCCCGGAAGTGGGTCGGAGAAGGAGCAATCGGGGCAAAAAAGGGGGTCGAGCCCCCCCCGGAGGGGGGGGAGGCAGGAGCACTCCCATCTGCAGCTGGGCCTGGAGGAATCTACGCATCATCCGGTCCATATCTGCATTGGACAAGCTTCGGGTGGACCTAGAAGAGGCCACCGAGGTGGGCCAGGAGTGTCGCCTCGATGACCTGGAAGGCGAGCGGGTCTCCTCCTCCGGCTCCGGGGAGAAACGAGGTGAATGGAGCTGGGAAGGAGAAGGCCCGAAAGCCCTGGGAGAGGCTGCTTGTTTAGCCAGCAGAGCTGAGGAGGAAGACTTGGCCCACCGCTTGTGATGTCTCTCTTTCTTCCTCTCCCGCCTTGCTTCCCTCTCCTCCTGGCCTAAGGTGGGAGGATGAGTCCCAGCCAGGGGAGCAGGGGTAGAAGGAGGCACTGCCGTGGCAGGTGCCACCGAGGGAGAGGAGGTCGAAGTCGAGTCCGGGGGCAAAAGTCCCGTCAGAATCAACTTCGACCTCCTGTCCTTTAGGGCCCTGGGGTTGAAGGCTGCACAAATAGTGCAGCCTGAGGAGAGGTGGTCAACCCCAAGGCAGATAACACACCGAGTGTGGCCATCCACTGGGGATAGCTTATGGCCACACTTGGTGCATTTAGAGAAAAAGGTTTTTGGGGCCTTAGACATAGTCTGACTAAAAAACACACAAGGCCCAACGCACACGCCTTCACATACACGGGGAGGAAATTAAACTAGACTAAATAAAACAATTAACAAATTTTATAACTAAAATTCTAAGTAGGGTGTAACACACACAACAGTAATTTAACTACGGGGAAAAAAGGGTAGATAATAAGATTTTCCTCACAAAACGACAAACTCCCACGCCTGGAACTCGTTCTAAGCTGCTGATTCAACCGCGGCATACGAGATCTGAGGTCAGAGAGGGATGGCAGGGGGATTATGGGTAAGGGGGAGGAGCTTGGAGCTCGAATCTTAGCTGTTTAAAGCTGCCGGTTCGGATCCGATATGGATCCAATACCCACAGGTTGATGAACAAATGAAGTTAACTACTGCAGATCACTAGTTAGGTTTCACTTTATGATACAGATCAGAAAAAGTACACTAAAAAGTCTGAGCCTTCTTTTTAATAAAAGTGAATCACTGGAAAATGATATGCTCTTTTGTCTTCACAATAAATAATACTGTAGATATGAATAAAACCTAGATACAGGAAAACTGTAAAGTAGTAGGAAACAGTACACAATTATACTTTTTTTGTCCACAGTTCCTCGGTATGATCCTTAGACTCCATGCTTATGTACTTTAAAAGTTTCAACAAAACAATATTATAACTATCTTTTAACATGTTCAGCATGCTTATACATGTGCTCATTTGTTGCATGTAGCGCATTATTTAGTGTTTCTTCAAAACTGTTGCAAGTATGATTACTTACTCGGAAAGAGAGGCAATGCAGATTTACTTATTGGAATGGGTGGGTCAATGGGTGGAGCAAAGGTTAGGGATTTTGTAATGTTTTTGCCTCTTCCAAAGGTAGCAACCTATTACCAGGATGCTGCAAGAGCACAAAGCACCCTCATGGTTGCCAGGATGACAGCCACTCAGCTTCTGGGGTCAGCAGGCATGGGAGCCATAATGATACAATGAAAAAGCCAAAGCACCAGCAGCATAGTCTTGTATGATGCCCCAGTATTGTACTACTACTACTACGGTTAGATTACTGCAACAAAATAACTGGCATTTATTAATGTTATCTATAGTTCTCTCCATCAGATGCAGTGTTCATTTATAGTGGGTATCCCTCCATGTTTTCCATCGATTTTCTTGGATCTATACTAAAAATTCAAGTCATACTACTTATTGGTAATATGCAAAAACTATACTGAGCACAAAACGGATGACAGTAGCCTCATGTAAAAAATACTCTAACAAAAAAGAAAACATGGTGGGGTAAGGTTCTTTATACTGTGATAATAAAGGTTGCACCCATGCAAACATTCACTTAATATAATCTAGTCTAAGGTTGGTATACCTCTGGGGAAAGGGATATTATCCCACATTGCTACAGTGCTCATGGAATATGGAATGCCTGTACTTCATACACGGCTACATATATACACACACACACACACACACACACACACACACACACACACACACACACACACACACACACACACACACACACACACACGATAAAGCCAGTAACCCTCCTACTTATTTCTCCTAAAAAATAAATAAATAAAATAAATTATCTCATCCAGTAGCAAACTCTCTGTGAAGACAGCGAACAGCATAAGCAAAGAACATTAGGCTTAACATTCTACTCCAGCTTTCCAAGCACAGCAAGCATAGCAAATGTTGTATTATTGATTGTTCAATATATTTGTATATTTCCACGTGTATATGTTACCCAAACCATACAGATGATCCCACACAGCAGTTACACCATATAATGTATTCAGAATATTTCCTTGAAGGAAAATATAAAGCTTTCACATTAGTTTTTTGAAAGAAGCACTATGTTTACATTTGGATTGCTGAAAACTTAAATGGATACAAACTGATTGAGAAGAAGCTGTTGTTAAAAATTGTCAGGTTTGCTAAGATTGTATTTATCTTCTCTTTATAATATTTTGTATATTTCTTGATAACAAGCAAAAGGTGTAGAAGGGACCCTGATTTAGAGATGCTTCCAGAAGATGGCACTCTCAAGAGGGTATATCCAGCTTGTATTTTTTATTCATATTTGACTTTAGTACTTAAGTTATTTGACTCCATTATGTCCTAGCTCAAACATGGTTACCAAATGCAATATTCTGTTGTGCTACTCATAGGTGTTACATAAAACTCTGAAACTGTATTGTGATATTTTTTTCAGTTCCTTGTCTAGCTTTTATTAACATAATTTTATGAATAAATTTCACTTCACACATTTCCTGTAATGACTGTAAATACACCTACAAATATGGAGGGCTGTGTTATTTGGAACCTCATTAGAGTTTAGCTTAATCAGTGTTTAATCAGTAGCCCTAATTTCCATATCATATGTCTGAACACAAATATTTACTCACTCTCATTCCATGTCCGCCATTTAACACTCTAGTCCATCATTTTATCCTTCTCTAACTGGCTGCAGAGTTATTCATATTTATCTGTCTTACTTACTTTTTCTGAATTTAAAATATGTTCCTTTTCATTCTACTCCATAAACTAAACATTTCTGACTCTCTTCCTCTCTCTCCTTGTTTCTTATCAACCATTTCCAAGTAACTGTGTGCATGTTACTATGCCATGTCTAATCTACTCTTAATATCACATCTAATCTCACCAAGTTCTGTTAGGGACCACTTCATTCATCTGGTCCCCAACTTATTTTGTACATACTGTCACTCTCATCTTTCTCATACCATATCTTCATCTGACTCACTGTTCCACTAATGAAACTTGGAAATTCTCATTTGATTGTCGATTTGTTGAGAAAATTCTAAAACTTACCCCTTTAAATCTGTTCTGTTAAATCCAAAATACTTCTTCCTTTGGTAACATGCTGTTAGAGCACTGTTTATGCTAAGCTTCAATCAGAAAATGTCATGTCTGGTAAGTCTAAAAAAAAATCTCTCTTAAAGTATAACAATCTTCACTACCTGCAGCACACACAAACTTAAACACAAACACACACACACACACACACACACACACACACACACACACACACACACACACACACACACACTCGCGCGCACATAGAGCACATACACATAGGTAAACTCATATACACACTTTAGCACAGTCACAATTCCTCTATAGCTGTACGGCTGTAAAACAATACAGAATCCACTAAACTTGGTACACTAAATCTATGATATATTGAAGGGTTCTAGGAGATCAACGCTCCCATGTTTACGGCAGCAATAAACTAATTTTTTACTTTAACACAATGTTCCAGTATGCAGTATTGTTTCCCATCATGTCATATGTCTATGCATTTCCTTTATGTGAAATGAATCAAAAAATGGAGATTGGCTTCATTTGTCTGGCTGCTCTGAGTGACTGCAATAAGCTGTGCTGTTAACTACCCAGCATGGCAATATTCTTAAGAGCTAAGGTACACCTGCTTTTTTCACAATGAATGCATAACAAATGGAGAATTCATAAAACTGCAATACAAAACAGGCCTTTTTTCTGGCATGTTACTCACTGTCACAGTATGTATTGCACTTAATGTTGTAGAAGGAAATGACAAAAGTATCTAAAGGGAAAACAAAGACAAAGCATTTCACTAAGATAAAGAATCTAGATGTGTCAGAATCCTAAACATATGTAGAGTTCAAATAAAGTAACGCTCTCCCTGCAACAGCAAACAGAACAGGCAGTTGTAGTAAGCTAAGGTTTCTGTACAATTGGAGGTCGGTTCATATATCATTGGAAATTTAATAGCTGCCATCTTCTGGTCAAATGCCAAAATTACAGAGACTTAGTACAGTTGACAGAAAGCTTCTGCCTGAGAGCCCTGGAGACTTTTCAAAGTACAAAACAACTTGGAAGTTTTATATTTTGCACCAAAAAAGTGTTCAGACTGAGCGTGGCCATTTTGATCAAAATAACTGATTTATTCGTAGTCATGAAAGACAATAACTAGGTGCTTTTTTTATTATTTTTTTATTATTTATTATTTTTCTAATGTTTTTGATGTAGATTGTTTTACCACCTGGTGTGTATATTTTTAGACTAAATGCCTTCTTGGATATGAGTGCTAAGGCTAAATACATTGTGCGGCATAAAAAAAGACATTTTTGTTTTTCCCACCTGTGTAGTACAGTGAGATAAAGCCTTGACTTTGATCTGGAGTTTAGTTAGAGGTGCGAGTGCTGGACGAGCTGGGCAGGGTAGGATGGGAAGATTTGCTTCAATGCTGACCCACTAGGAATGCCAGAATGCAATATACAGCATTATGGGTGAAGGTGATGGCCAGGATGCACATTAGCTGGTGAACCTATCCAGGTATGTAAAACGGACACAGGTAACCCCTCAGCCAAGGAGCAGCAACTGTGAAAGTCACAGCCAGTGCGGGAAGGATTTAAGACTGTTAGGGATTGGCTTTAAGTATATATGCCCAAATCACACCTCCAAAGTGAGTGAATGGATGTATGGGACCCCACCTAGACCATGCAACAAATGGGACATAGAGTTCTCCCTGTGGTCTGGAATAATAAGGGATGAATGGATCAAATTTAAGAAGCCATAACAATAACCATCATGGAGTGCAAAAAACAATGTGGTAATATAAATATACTTTTGTAGCAACAGAAAATATCAGTGTTTAACTTCACTTGAAATGGTCAGGAGTGCAAAGCTTCTATCTATAATTCCTTAGCAAATCGCATCATTGCATGTTGATTTCAACAAAAGCGCTATGATACCTCCTAGTTTGAGTTAGAATAGATATATTAATGTCAGTGCAACTGTAAACGTGTGTGTGTGTGTGTGTGTGTGTGTGTGTGTGTGTGTGTGTGTGTGTGTGTGTGTGTGTGTGTGTGTGTGTGTGTGTGTGTGTGTGTGTGTGTGTGTGTGTGTGTGTGTGTGTGTGTCAAGAATAGAGAAGATGGTTTCAAGATAATTACATTTTGAAGTAAAACTAAACAAGTATATATGTTTTTTCTTATATTGCTAAAATAATTTATTTGGGGAGGTCTAAGTTTTTAGATGCATATTGTAAATGATTTATATGGAAAATGTATTAAGCCTCTACTAATGTTGGGAACACAGGACAGAAGTTTCTATGTATTTATTTATGCAAAATAGTTTGGTCACTAACAGTCATGAACATGGCAATAAGCATTTTAACATTTGTTAAGAATACATCTTTTCCATTGTGATGGCCCCTCACTGGACCAGTGATCAATGAGCCTCAATCCTCACCATTGCCACCGGTGGGAGATGTTCACCTTCAGACAGAGAGAGATACACATAGTACTTCCTGATGCAGCTCTCTGCACCAAGTACAATTTCCCTTAAGAGCACACAGGGAATGCAGTCAGCCCGGGATCTGGATTTCTTTATATCTGTCTCCCTCTAGGGCCCCAGTAAGGTTCCCCACTAGCACAGCTTACAGGGTTCAGTCCACAGCTGAGTGTCCCAGCCAAGTCCTCCAGCACCCTCTATGTGAACCCAGTGCTTTGTGTCCCTGCCCAAGTAGCTGACACACACACATTTTGATATTTGACTTTTCACACACACACACACACACACACACACACACACACACACACACACACACACACACACACACACACACACACAGACACACACACACACACACACACACAGACACACACACACACACACACACACACACACACACACACACACACACACACACACACACACACACACACACACCTGGGAAAGGCTGGCTCAGATTTACCACTGTGGCCCCTTCTACCCAGAATATAAATGAGTTATTATTGCCACCAGACACTCCACAATCAGCTACTTTAAGGCCCTTAACAAAGGGTGTCCAATTATACTGTGTAATATTAATACTAATACAAATGGTAGTAGCTGACCAAGACAGCTAGGCCTTCAGGAGTGGCCCAAACAGTGCCACCAAAGCACTCTCAAAGGTTAAGTACTTTCTAAAAAGACCAGCCACAATAAAAGTTTTAAATATATTTAATAATAAATAATAAAATAACATGAAAATAATGAATGTATATTTACAGTAAACCGCAGAGTTCAAATCACAGGAAATACTGAAAATAACTTTGATGGACAGACTCAGACAAATAAAGAAAAACAATATCTAAACTAAGCTTCACTATATTCCTGACTGGATCTAGGAGAATTAATATTCCCTACTTACTTAATAGAGCAAGGCAGATGATGTGAATGGTTCTTCTCATTGTCAGGCCCAAGACAGAATACATAATGCTGAGTGATTTCTCTTTGTAACATCTAAAATGTCCAAGATGGCTGTCAGAATGACCTCATCTGGTCACCTGACTCTAGTTTCTCACACTATTCCCCTATGAAGCTGAGACAGGAATTTTAGCATAGACAGCTACAATATATATCTAAATGTTTACGACAGTGCCCTGGAGCCATGAAACAATTACAGTGTATCCTCTCTTTTTACTGAGCTAATGAAAAAAGGCTTCTTCCACACCTACTGTCTCTGGTCCTATTCATCACCGTGGGATGCCATTTTAATGGTTTAACAGCTCATTTCCATTTCCCTTATTTTTCTTAAAGTAAGCTAGCTGGTTAACCTCTACTCTTCCAGTGTCCTCAATTACAGTATATACATTTAATCAGTTACTGTCTGCATGTATATTTCCTTTTTGTCCAGCAGGGCCCACTATTGTTACATTTTTCAACAGTAGCCACCTTACAAATATATTTTGATATTCAAATGCCATACAGTTCTAATACATTAGTAACATAAGCATCTGTGCAAGTCAGTTTGGTATTCAAATGCTATAACAGTTCTAATACATTTGTAACATAAGCATTTGTGCAAATCAACTTAATATTCAAATACCATACACTTCTAATACATTTGTAACAAAAGCATCTTGTAAAAATCAGTTTTATATTCAAAGGACATATTATTATTTATAGAACTCCAGCTGGCTATGCTGGCATTAGCCCATATCATCACAAACATGATATCATAAGAAACATGGAATAAGTTTAGTAAGATGCAGTCTTACAGGTGTATATGCAAAGTGTAACAGTGTTATGTGACCCAAAAATAAAAGAAATTATATAAAACCATATGTGATATGCACAAAAGCTTTGAATGAACTGCAGAAAAACAATACACATAATATAATTCATTTGTCTGTCCTGAGAAGAAACAGACTGTAAGGTTTATGGACGATTTAGGCAATAACTGTGTAGATCCACTTAGATTATCTTGATGGCTATTGAGTTTTGCATTTTTGGGTATAGGTCCTAGATCAAAAGGTGTCAGTTTTCATGTCTTTGTCACAGAAGTCACCATGGAAATGTCTGGCTTTGAAATGAGAAGCTCTGATTAAGGTGGGCTTGTATCTCTTGACCTAATATGGAAGGTGCCTGTAGTTTTCATTCCTTCTTTCTAGTTACCTTTTAATTCAATAATTTTTGTTGACTAAGTGGTTAACCTACTAGGTGAATACATTTCTCAGGTACAACTCAGAACACAACTACTCCGAAGAAAAATACTGGGAGACTGCAAAAATGAGGTACAACGATATTCCACAGGTTGTGACACAGTCAACTGCCATTGGGATACAAGCTTTAACATGTTAGGCCAGGGAAAATTGTTTAATCAAGCCAGTAATAAGCATCTGATGGCAGAAGAATCATATTGTTGTATACTGTAGTGTAGTGTAGTACAGTGTAGTGTGGTATACTGCAGTGTAGTGTAGTGTAGTATAGTATGGTGTAGTATATTGTAATATAGTATGCTATAGTATAGTAAAGTGTAGTGTAGTGTAATGTAGTATAGCATAGTATGGTATACATAATCCATGACTCCTGGCAACTGTTTTCTTCTCCCCCACATGAGGGATTAAGTGGCATAAAAAACGTCAGTGTTTAAATTCACTTTTTGGGGTAAAACTAACTTATCAAAAGATACACTTATCACAAAACTGAAATTTTCAATAAATCTGTTTTTATATAAAACAGCATTACTAACCCTATGAGTTATTGCTCTATACCCCAATACAAAGTCACCTCACAGCAAGAGATTCTGTGGTTTGGATACTGCTGCTCTCATGTGTTTTTTTTTCCTGACTACTCCAGTTTCTTCCTACATTTCAGTGACATGCAGTACATAGACTGGTGTCTCTAAAATGTTTGTAGGGTCTGTATGTGTGTGTGTGTGTGTGTGTGTGTGTGTGTGTGTGTGTGTGTGTGTGTGTGTGTGTGTGAGAGAGAGAGAGAGAGAGCACATATGTGGTGTGTGCATCATATGAAAGAAAAGTCTGTCAATCTACTTCCAACCCCTACTTACCTACTAAACTCTGTGGATGGCAGTGACTATTCATATTGTAACTATAGGAGTTAGATGTGACTTAACATCATTGGATGGAAGTATCTCAATATAAAAGTACACAGGAGGCAAGCAAGTATAGCAACATATATATATATATATATATATATATATATATATATATATATATATATATATATACACATGTATACACACACACTATATTAGCAAAATTCATCAAAAACTAACTGACACCTGACACCATCTCATACACACAACAAACACACACACGCACACACACACACACACACACACACACACACACACACACACTACACACTCAAAGCACCATGCAACCATACACACACACACACACACACACACACACACACACACACACACACACACACACACACACTCTCACTCATTTTCACTATGTTAATAAAAATTATCAAAAAATGAAAACACGCACATTTATTTAAGCATCTGCAAAGTGCAGTGCACCCATTATCCTGAGATATCTTATTCATATTAGGTTCTTCTAAACATGACCTGGTATACATAATACCTCCCTTAAAAATGCTTAATACATCAGTAACTCCCTTTATTTTAATAGTGTATTGGTAACTAAACCAAAAGTTTAGCAGAGGTAGTTATAGAATATTTTGGATGCCATTTCTTTAACATTAAACAACACTCCATGAAAGCAATTGGGACTATGTTAAGAACCATTTTGGATACATTACCAGCTTCCAGGTCTGTGAAGCCTCACTATCCAAAACAAATTGCTGTCTCTGTAAAATTTCCATATATGGTACTCTGATGGCCTCTACCCACATTTTTTTAGGGCATGGAGCAGGTTTGGTGGTCTTCCCACCGATGTATATTCTATCATCAACATCTTTTAGTATTCTGGAGTTGCTCCTGAACGTTGGAAAATTTAAGATGAGCTACTCTTTCCAAAATATTGCTCTGGCCACTAGCTCAATATGAATATATTAGACCAACTGAATTGCCCCTAGACCAACTGAATTGTCCCTTGCCTTGCCCAGAATACTAGGAAGATCAGTTGCCATGGATTTAAAATCACACACTGCAGCCTGTAGTGTTCTTGAGCCATCAGCATAGCTGTAAGAAAGTGTGTTTAAGAAAAGCTGCAGTTTTAACACTTACAAATAACCTTTACTTTGTGATGGAATCTGATCATCTTTCTAGTACTATTTTACAGAGCTATCTAAGGCATTTGATTTGGTAGACAGACTACTTCTGCTTAAGTAGTTTGTGATGTATGATTTGGGGCCCTGTACACTGAAATGCTTTGCAGACTATCTTCAGGGCAAATATTTTAATGTAACAACTGAAGTGGGGCAGTCACAATGCAAGCTAATAAAATCTTCAGTCTTCCCAAAGTTGCACACTAGGGCCTTCTTTGCACAAGATACTTTGACTGTCTGGGCAGGTGTTTTCTGTGCACTGGTATTGCACTTCTGTTAGCATGTAGAGAGTATGCTTTGTGTAGCAGTACTAAGATGCGCACCTTTGTTCAGCTTTCACAGACAGGATGGGTTAGAAGCAGATGTGGGAAAAATCAGTGCTTTGTAGACTCTTAAGCAATTCAAAGGAAACTGGAACATGCCTGGTCCCGCCTGAAAATATTGAGCCTTATAAGTACCTTGGTATCTGGTTGGTCCCATCTCTGACTTTTACCTGCACATTCACAAAGTTTCAGCCATGTTACACACCTGTTACAAAGTTCATAATCTACTGAGAAACAGGTTAAGCACTGTAATGAGAAAGGAGTTTTGCTGCCAACCTTTTATGAGTATGTCTGCCCAGTGACAGGTACTTCCTAATCTCATAGCCTAGACATACCTTGTAGAATACAATGTGAAGACTGATAGCAGGGTCACATAATATGAAGCACATTAGGAATTAATTTTCACAATAGCTTTACATGCTACTTTATAACATTATCATTATTAATTACTGCACCTCCATGGGACTCATTATTCAAATTAAACAGCTCTACAACTTTAAGTACACTAGGTTCACTTGCTATGATATCCATAAGTCCTCATGGCTTATTAACTCACTCATCTAATGCCAGTTCATTACCGGCAACTCACTCAGTGAAATCAGACTGCATACCACTCTATCAGTTTTCTCTTCAAAAATCAACCTTCTTATTCAGGGAAAAAGATAAATTCTGCCGCATAGATGGTATAACTTGACTGAGTACAACACTGTTTATGTGAAATGTAGGTTTGTGCTTATAAGGTTCACAACAGTGTTAGATCCCTCTTTCGTCTTTTATATTAACAGTATAATATACATTTATTTACTTACATTTTTTTCTAAAATTGTTTTTAATTTTTTTTCTTTGTAATATACCTTCTTTTTACTTTACTGTAGCAGGGTTGCAATTGAAAGATGTCCCTAATGATCCAGCTTGGTGACCTGTAAATGAATGAATGAATGAATGAATGAATGAATGAATGAATGATTGCTGTAACATGACTGCTGGTTAATAGGAGAAGATCTGTTACATGCACCAGTATCTCATAACCTCTGGTGAGATGACAGCCACTGCCATTGGCTGTCACCTCTCCTTCCTGATGTGTTCTAGTGCCACTAATATGGTTGAATGAAATGGGCCATCTAGGGACACGGATTAATGCTAACAGATAGGAGAGGCATAGATCAGGGCTCAAATGGAATGCTATAAAAATTGGCATTTTTGTTGTTCACATCCTCAAATCTTGTTCACGTTTGTGTGGAATTTATGTTACGTCTTTTAAAGCTGTAGTCAACCCCAAACATTTTCAATAGCTTTACTGATCTCTTATTCAAGTACCAAAACCCTTTGAGTAACAGTGAAAACTATCCAGTTATAGTAAAATGATTCTTAAAATATGCTACGATAAGGCAAACATCTCACTCCAGCATGTAATGAATTTATTATCACAATTACCCTTTTCATAGGCATTTACTGAATGCAATTACTTATTTTTTTGACCACATCTTACCATTACTTATGGTGAAGGCAGTGTTTCACTAAGGATAGTAGTAGTCAGGAAGTCCTTCTACGTGGCACACCTCATCATAAAAGGGTTCTCATCCAGGAAAAAAGAGGTCATTGTTCCCCTCTACGCGTCACTCATTAGACCCATTATAGAGTACAACGCCCCTTTTGGAATGTATCTCACAAGACATCTGCAGCAGCTGGAAAGGCAACAGAAGTACCTCACAAAGAGGATTACTGGCCTCAAACAAATGCCCTACACTGACCGCCTCAAAAAACTCCAGCTTTACTCCATAGCATATCGCCTACTCCGAGGTGATCTCTGCCTAACATATAAAGCTATGTCAAACCCAGAGCTGTTGGATATGCTATACCTAAAGAAATCCCAATCCCTCCAAGCTACATGCTCTAGGGACCTAAACCTTGTCACCACAATAAGCAGGACACGCTGGAGGGATAGATTCCTGTCCCAGAGACTTCCTATACTCTGGAACAAGCTACCCATCTATGTCAAGCAAAGTTCTTCATTAGCACTCTTCAAGAAAAATCTTGATGAGTAGATGGGAAATAGGAAATACACTCCGGGGATCACTTCTGTTTCTCTGCTGGACAGTGGCATAGGAAAATAACTTTCTTGGGTGGTGTAAGCTATGGAACCTTGCTGGCTAGGCTTACGTAGGCCCTTGGGCCGATAGCCCAATACCTACCTATGAACCTATGAACCTATGATAAGTGTGATGTCCTTCTTAGGTAGCACATTTATAAGAATCACTATCATCACTAGCTGTTCACTAAGAGTGATTATGTTCTCCTTCTTAGGTAACACATTTACCAGTGTCACTGTCTGTTCACTAAAGATAGGTATGATATCCTTCTTAGGTAACACATTTATAAGTATCATTATAATCACTATCTGTTCACTAAGACTGAGTACGTTATCCTTCTTAGGTAACACATTTACTGGTGGCAATGTCACTGTCTGTTCACCAAGGATAAGTGTGCTATCCTTCTTAGGTAACACATTTACTGATGTCACTGTCTGTTTACCAAGGATAAAGTGTGCTGTCCTTCTTAGGTAACACATTTATAAGAATCACTGTCATCACTATCTGTTCACTAAGAGTGAGCATGCTATCCTTCTTAGGTAACACATTTACCAGTGTCACTGTTTATTTACCAATGATAAGTGTGCTATCCTTCTTGGGTAACACATTTATAAGAATCACTATCTGTTCACTAAGAGTGAGCATGCTATCCTTCTTAGGTAACACATTTACCGGTGTCACTGTTTATTTACCAATGATAAGTGTGCTATCCTTCTTAGGTAACACATATATAAGAATCACTATCATCACTATCTGTTCACTAAGAGTGAGCATGCTATCCTTCTTAGGTAACACATTTACCAGTGTCACTGTTTATTCACCAATGATAAGTGTGCTGTCCTTCTTAGGTAGCACATTTATAAGAATCACTGTCATCACTATCTGTTCACCAAGAGTGAGCATGCTATCCTTCTTAGGTAACACATTTACTGGTGTTATTGCATATTCGCTAAGGATAAGTTTACTTCTCAGGTAACATACTTACTGGTGTCAATGCTCACTAAAGATAAGTGTGATATCCTCACAAAATAACACCTTACAAATGTACTGTTTGTTCACTAAAAGTGCCATATCCTGCTCAGTTATGCATTTATCAGTGTCCCTTTCTGTTCAATAAGGAGAAGTGGGATTCCCTTCTTAGGTGGCACATTTACCAGTGTCATTGTGTGCTCAGTAAGGAAACGTTTGCTATCCTTCTGAGGTAACCTATTTACCAGTGGTACTATCTATTCGATAAGAAGTTTGATATCCTTCTGAGGTAACCTATTTATCAGTGGTACTATCTATTCAATAAGAAGTTTGCTATCCTTCTGAGTAACCTATTTACCAGTGGTACTATCTATTCGATAAGAAGTTTGATATCCTTCTGAGGTAACCTATTTATCAGTGGTACTATTTATTCAATAAGAAGTTTGATATCCTTCTGAGTAACCTATTTACCAGTGGTACTATCTATTCGATAAGAAGTTTGCTATCCTTCTGAGTAACCTATTTATCAGTGGTACTATCTATTCGATAAGAAGTTTGCTATCCTTCTGAGTAACCTATTTATCAGTGGTACTATCTATACGATAAGAAGTTTGCTATCCTTCTGAGTAACCTATTTATCAGTGGTACTATCTATTCGATAAGAAGTTTGCTATCCTTCTGAGTAACCTATTTATCAGTGGTACTATCTATACGATAAGAAGTTTGCTATCCTTCTGAGTAACCTATTTATCAGTGGTACTATCTATTCGATAAGAAGTTTGCTATCCTTCTGAGTAACCTATTTATCAGTGGTACTATCTATTCGATAAGAAGTTTGCTATCCTTCTGAGTAACCTATTTACCAGTGGTACTATCTATTCAATAAGAAGTTTGATATCCTTCTGAGTAACCTACTTATCAGTGGTACTATCTATTCGATAAGAAGTTTGCTATCCTTCTGAGTAACCTATGTATCAGTGGTACTATCTATTCGATAAGAAGTTTGCTATCCTTCTGAGGTAGCCTATTTACCAGTGGTACTATCTATTCGATAAGAAGTTTGATATCCTTCTGAGGTAACCTATTTATCAGTGGTACTATCTATTCAATAAGAAGTTTGCTATCCTTCTGAGTAACCTATTTACCAGTGGTACTATCTATTCGATAAGAAGTTTGATATCCTTCTGAGGTAACCTATTTATCAGTGGTACTATTTATTCAATAAGAAGTTTGCTATCCTTCTGAGTAACCTATTTATCAGTGGTACTATCTATACGATAAGAAGTTTGCTATCCTTCTGAGTAACCTATTTATCAGTGGTACTATCTATTTGATAAGAAGTTTGCTATCCTTCTGAGTAACCTATTTATCAGTGGTACTATCTATTCGATAAGAAGTTTGCTATCCTTCTGAGTAACCTATTTACCAGTGGTACTATCTATTCAATAAGAAGTTTGATATCCTTCTGAGTAACCTATTTATCAGTGGTACTATCTATTCGATAAGAAGTTTGCTATCCTTCTGAGTAACCTATTTATCAGTGGTACTATCTATTCGATAAGAAGTTTGCTATCCTTCTGAGGTGGCCTATTTACCAGTGGTACTATCTATTCGATAAGAAGTTTGCTATCCTTCTGAGTAACCTATTTACCACTGGTACTATCTATTCGATAATAAGTTTGCTATCCTTCTGAGTAACCTATTTACCAGTGATACTATCTATTCGATAATAAGTTTGCTATCCTTCTGAGTAACCTATTTACCAGTGGTACTATCTATTCGATAAGAAGTTTGCTATCCTTCTGAGTAACCTATTTACCAGTGATACTATCTATTCGATAAGAAGTTTGCTATCCTTCTGAGTAACCTATTTATCAGTGGTACTATCTATTCGATAAGAAGTTTGCTATCCTTCTGAGGTAGCCTATTTACCAGTGGTACTATCTATTCGATAAGAAGTTTGCTATCCTTCTGAGTAACCTATTTATCAGTGGTACTATCTATTCGATAAGAAGTTTGCTATCCTTCTGAGTAACCTATTTACCAGTGGTACTATCTATTCAATAAGAAGTTTGATATCCTTCTGAGTAACCTTTTTATCAGTGGTACTATCTATTCGATAAGAAGTTTGCTATCCTTCTGAGTAACCTATTTATCAGTGGTACTATCTATTCGATAAGAAGTTTGCTATCCTTTTGAGGTAGCCTATTTACCAGTGGTACTATCTATTCGATAAGAAGTTTGCTATCCTTCTGAGGTAGCCTATTTACCAGTGGTACTATCTATTCGATAAGAAGTTTGCTATCCTTCTGAGTAACCTATTTATCAGTGGTACTATCTATTCGATAAGAAGTTTGCTATCCTTCTGAGGTAGCCTATTTACCAGTGGTACTATCTATTTGATAAGAAGTTTGCTATCCTTCTGAGTAACCTATTTATCAGTGGTACTATCTATTTGATAGGAAGTTTGCTATTCTTCTGAGTAACCTATTTATCAGTGGTACTATCTATTCAATAAGAAGTTTGCTATCCTTCTGAGTAACCTATTTATCAGTGGTGCTATCTATTCGATAAGAAGTTTGCTATCCTTCTGAGTAACCTATTTATCAGTGGTACTATCTATTCAATAAGAAGTTTGCTATCCTTCTGAGTAACCTATTTACCAGTGGTACTATCTATTCAATAAGAAGTTTGCTATCCTTCTGAGTAACCTATTTATCAGTGGTACTATCTATTTGATAGGAAGTTTGCTATTCTTCTGAGTAACCTATTTATCAGTGGTACTATCTATTCGATAAGAAGTTTGCTATCCTTCTGAGTAACCTATTTATCAGTGGTACTATCTATTTGATAAGAAGTTTGCTATCCTTCTGAGGTAGCCTATTTACCAGTGGTACTATCTATTCGATAAGAAGTTTGCTATCCTTCTGAGTAATCTATTTACCAGTGGTACTATCTATTCGATAATAATTTTGCTATCCTTCTGAGTAACCTATTTACCAGTGATACTATCTATTCGATAAGAAGTTTGCTATCCTTCTGAGTAACCTATTTACCAGTGGTAATATCTATTCGATAAGAAGTTTGCTATCCTTCTGAGTAACCTATTTACCAGTGATACTATCTATTCGATAAGAAGTTTGCTATCCTTCTGAGTAACCTATTTATCAGTGGTACTATCTATTCGATAAGAAGTTTGCTATCCTTCTGAGGTAGCCTATTTACCAGTGGTACTATCTATTCGATAAGAAGTTTGCTATCCTTCTGAGTAACCTATTTATCAGTGGTACTATCTATTCGATAAGAAGTTTGCTATCCTTCTGAGTAACCTATTTACCAGTGGTACTATCTATTCAATGAGAAGTTTGATATCCTTCTGAGTAACCTATTTATCAGTGGTACTATCTATTCGATAAGAAGTTTGCTATCCTTCTGAGTAACCTATTTATCAGTGGTACTATCTATTCAATAAGAAGTTTGCTATCCTTCTGAGGTAGCCTATTTACCAGTGGTACTGTCTATTCGATAAGAAGTTTGCTACCCTTCTGAGGTAGCCTATTTACCAGTGGTACTATCTATTCGATAAGAAGTTTGCTATCCTTCTGAGTAACCTATTTACCAGTGGTACTATCTATTCGATAATAAGTTTGCTATCCTTCTGAGTAACCTATTTACCAGTGATACTATCTATTCGATAAGAAGTTTGCTATCCTTCTGAGTAACCTATTTACCAGTGGTACTATCTATTCGATAAGAAGTTTGCTATCCTTCTGAGTAACCTATTTACCAGTGATACTATCTATTCGATAAGAAGTTTGCTATCCTTCTGAGTAACCTATTTATCAGTGGTACTATCTATTCAATAAGAAGTTTGCTATCCTTCTGAGTACCCTATTTACCAGTGGTACTATCTATTCAATAATAAGTTTGCTATCCTTCTGAGTAACCTATTTACCAGTGATACTATCTATTCGATAAGAAGTTTGCTATCCTTCTGAGTAACCTATTTACCAGTGGTACTATCTATTCGATAAGAAGTTTGCTATCCTTCTGAGTAACCTATTTACCAGTGATACTATCTATTCGATAAGAAGTTTGCTATCCTTCTGAGTAACCTATTTATCAGTGGTACTATCTATTCGATAAGAAGTTTGCTATCCTTCTGAGGTAGCCTATTTACCAGTGGTACTATCTATTCGATAAGAAGTTTGCTATCCTTCTGAGTAACCTATTTATCAGTGGTACTATCTATTCAATAAGAAGTTTGCTATCCTTCTGAGTAACCTATTTACCAGTGGTACTATCTATTTGATAAGAAGTTTGCTATCCTTCTGAGTAACCTATTTATCAGTGGTACTATCTATTTGATAGGAAGTTTGCTATTCTTCTGAGTAACCTATTTATCAGTGGTACTAACTATTCGATAAGAAGTTTGCTACCCTTCTGAGGTAGCCTATTTACCAGTGGTACTATCTATTCGATAAGAAGTTTGCTATCCTTCTGAGTAACCTATTTACCAGTGGTACTATCTATTCGATAATAAGTTTGCTATCCTTCTGAGTAACCTATTTACCAGTGATACTATCTATTCAATAAGAAGTTTGCTATCCTTCTGAGTAACCTATTTACCAGTGGTACTACCTATTCGATAAGAAGTTTGCTATCCTTCTGAGTAACCTATTTATCAGTGGTACTATCTATTCGATAAGAAGTTTGCTATCCTTCTGAGGTAGCCTATTTACCAGTGGTACTATCTATTCGATAAGAAGTTTGCTATCCTTCTGAGTAACCTATTTACCAGTGGTACTATCTATTCGATAAGAAGTTTGCTATCCTTCTGTGTAACCTATTTACCAGTGGTACTATCTATTCAATAAGAAGTTTGCTATCCTTCTGAGTAACCTATTTATCAGTGGTACTATCTATTCAATAAGAAGTTTGCTATCCTTCTGAGGTAACCTATTTACCAGTGGTACTATCTATTCGATAAGAAGTTTGCTATCCTTTCCAGGTAACATATTTACCAGTGGTACTATCTATTCAATAAGGATAAGTTTACTCTCAGGTAACATATTTACTGGCGTCACTATCTGCTGACTAAGGGCAAGTGTGATATCCTCCTAAGATAACACATTACTAGTGGTAACTGTTCACCAATGAAAAATGTCAAATCCTTCTCAGTAATGCATTTACCAGTGTCCCTGTCTGTTCACTAAGGATAAGTAAGATATCCTTATCAGTGGCACATTTACCAGAAATGCTGTTTGTTCACTAAGGATAAGTAGGATATCCTTATCAGTGGCACATTTACCAGAAATGCTGTTTGTTCACTAAGGATAAGTAGGATATCCTTATCAGTGGCACATTTACCAGAAATGCTGTTTGTTCACTAAGGATAAGTAGGATATCCTTATCAGTGGCACATTTTTAGTGGCACTACCTGTTTCACTAAGAATAATTGTGTGATTTCCTTCTTAGATGGCACATTGCTAATTTCTGCCAGTTTCACCAAGGATCAGTGTGATTCCCTTCTCAGGTAGGTTGCTATCCGCTGCATATCTTATTAATCAGAAATGCTTACCGTCATTAACAAATAAGCAAACAAGCAGTTAAGTCTTGTATTGTTCATTCTAAGTCTATGTTTTTATCCTGTTTATTATGCTTGTAAGTTTAACCCAAGGTTAGCATGAAACTGTAACCCTTTTTTGTCCAGTCTGAAAAGACACCTACCCCTCTTTCCACTTAATATCCTGTTCCTATAACGAGATGCAATGCATAAATCCAAGCGATTGCTCTGCTTTTTGTTCCTTATTTTTATCTGTTGTAGTGAAATTTGTGGTAACAACAGGGGAACTCCTCGACGTGTGTGCCTTCCTTCTATGTATCTGTTCTTCCTCATATCACTATGCCGTGATCCACACTTTATGGTTTTTGTCTTATACTGTTAATAACTGTGTTACTGTACATATGTCCTCCCAACAAAAAGTGCAAAGGTATCTTGCACAGACAAGGCTTCCTTTGCCTAGTAATTATGAATCCTGTCTATCTGATCTGCTTACACAAGTTAGCCAAATAAAACGTGGAATGTGTGTGTACCAGTTAAAAAGTTAAATATGTTTACTTCAGGACACTCACAGTTGTGAAGACCAGCAAAGCCCACAAACTTCAGTAAAGATATTTTATCAGACAGTGGCAGTCACAGTATTCTGTGAACAAGAGGAGCTAATGTCTTAGTAATCGGGATACCCAGAGAAAAAAATAACGTGTGGTTCAAATGTGTGTGCAGTAGCACCTTGGCAGTACTAACAACACTGGATCATCATGAGGCCTAAATCAAGTGGAAGTGAATCCATATCACTGGCATAGAGGGCTAAGACACTGAGCACTGCTGACATCTGCCTTAAAACTGACCAATTTCTACAGATAAGGATGGGCCTGCTCGGGTGTGAGACAGGACAGAATGCTGCCACAAAAAAAAAAAAAAAAAACTCTGTTTCTTCTTTTCACTTGTCCCATTTCTACATCCAAGTATGTTGGAATAGACATGTCAATCCCCGGAGCTGACAAAAGATGAAAGCCCATGGAACATTCCGGTCATTGTGGCAAATGATGGAGCCTCAGCTCTATAGGAAGGACTATGTAGCTGTAATATACAGAACTCAGCCAAATGCAATTTTTTAATATATGGCTTCACAAAGCATTGTTTTCTATTTCAAAACCTGTATTACTGCTCAGTACTCTGGGGGTATTGTAAATGCTTCCCACAGATGAGGCTATTTGTTTATTCTGTTCCCTGTTTAGCAGGAAACCCTGTCAAACAATTCATTTTCAGTATATGAGATAGATGAAAAGAAATAAAAAGCAAACTTGTGGTATTATCTCCATCCACAGCACCAAGACAAAATTTAACAGGAGGAAACAATAACGAATACCAGAAAATTTATATAAATGCCTGGTAGATAATTATAACTTAAAACCATGGTTACAGGGCATTTTTCAGCACATCTCTTGGTCTGGTACTACCGGCTTTGTTAATGAATGTTCTTTTCTGCTGAGTTTCTATTTGTTAAACTCAGTGGAGTAGCATAGTTACTGCAAGCTGAAATCTTGCTGTAGAATAAAGATTCCAGTTTGCATTTATGTCTTTCTGGCACAACTGTTAGACCTTCTGATCAACGATGGATAAAAGTGCTTCTGCATGAAGAATGAACAGTGCAGTGCCTTGAGTAATAATTGACTGGAATCCATGCACTGTATATTTGTTTAATTAGAACTCTAAAGGGCAACTTATAAAGTGTTATTGACATCTTCTTCTCCAAACAAATAAATATTTACAGCATGGATCCGTTATAATTATTAATCTTTCAATACAAATCACAGATAATATAAAAAAGCATAGGCTTAAACAAACCTTTATAGATAATCAGTGGACAGATTACAGCTGCGATAAAAAAGGGCATTCCCAGTTGGCCGTGTAGTCATTTAATAGTGCCCTGCCATGTTTAAATCTCCATTATAAATGTGTCTATTTGCATTATAATAAAACAGATTCTCAGTGCAATACTGACCTTGAAATGCAGCACAACATTTGTGTTGAATGATGGCCCACTTTAGAAAAGAATGACTTTAGATATTAGTGGATGAGACTGCTGTCAATGACCCCTGATGAAATCTGTCTGTACCACACAGGGGCAATCAATTTTGTAAATGATTGCAATAATCGGGGAAATTGCCTAATTTATAAATCCTTGCATACAGCATTTTAATGAAGCTTTACATTTTAATGCTGATCTGTTCAAAGTTAAATGAGTTGTTGGCCCTGTCATCGCACAATATGAAGCAATCGTCTTCAGCTGTAGAGAAAGGCTGTTAGTGAGTTTCACACTTTCTGTCAGCATCCACTCCTCCTGCAGCCGTTTTTCTGTCTTACTACGTTTGTCATTTGTATACAATTGGTTTATTGTCTGAAGTAAATTAGTTAACTTTCCTTATTTTGAGAATATGCTTTAAAGAATATGTTACTTCTTAAGGGAAATTTCTAAGCATGAGAAAGAAATAACGACTGAGTAATTTTAAAAGCTGGCCGTCAGCATGCAGTTTCGGCTGTTTTACATATTGTAAAGGGTATAATGGTTTCAATCTATTAAGCTTCTGCAGTTAGCCAGGTAGTTTGACATTTCTGCAGGAAAATGAAATCTCTCATGTTTAAAATAACAATGTGAGGTACCTGGATATCTAAACATTTTAGACATTCTCCAGTTTTATTTGATGATAATGCTGTTTTTTGTTTCCTCTAAAATAGCTGGGAGTTAGCACACAGGATTAAGAGTATGATTAATATAGCCCAGAGTTTGATTCCCTCAGACTCAATTTGCCTGCTGTGTGACTCTGAGCAACTCCTGAAAAGGAATAATTGCGTTCAGTGCACTTGACTGGTTAGCAAATAAATAAAATAAAAAAATGCACTGCTTTCCATCAAGCCAGGACACTGCCACAACACAAAAAGCTTTGTATACAAAGGGGCTGATATCACCAGCTGTTGGGATTTTACTCAGGCACTACCTTTGCCAAGAAAATAAGGCTAAATGATTATCAGAAAGAAAAAAAGCAAAGAAAGTGTGCTGGTTTTACAGATAAAATGGTACAAAGTCAGACATCTTGTTACACCTGCCTACTGGCAGCTATACTCACATTCTTTTAAAAATAGACCTACACCTACCTTCTACCTATAATGCTAAGTAGTTTTGTTTATACTTGTCAAAACCATTAAATCTGAGGGCTATAAAAATCATCTACAATGTTTGTTTCCCTCTTTCAGTGTGATATCAGAATGGAAAAAATATCCAGATGTTGCTCCATATGCCTTTACTACTCCCATTTTGCTTAGAGCAGAAATATGTCTGCCAAAATATCATCACTTTTGGTGGTAGTTACTCTTAAGCTGCTTTGTTGGTGAAGGCATTCTTAATACTTCACTGTCGTTTTCTCCTTTTTCTTTATCCTCTGCCATACCCCATTAATGAAAGAAGCAGAACTAGCAGGTCTCATGCAGATAATACTGGCATTCATCATTTGAAAGCTTTGATGGCAAAGTACTGGATGGGAACTCTCTGGGACACCATAGTTTGAGAGAATGCCAGCAGCTTTTGCAGTGTTCTGGAAAGCCATGGAAGATGAAACCATTGCATTGCAGTAATTTGGATGACACAGATCCAGCTATAGGTCAATGATAGAGAGGCCCATACATTTTCTTTGGAATATGCTTCTTCAGGAAGATAATCTGGTAGGTTCTTATGGCCGGGAGTTCCCCCAGGTTTGCAGCAGATGTGATGTGCGGTATGGATAGATATGTAGACTGTATCATATGTCAGGATTAGGGCAGGTTTAGCACTCCACTGAAAAGTCCCAATCTTCTGCAGCTTAGCTGCAGGAAACAAAGTGAAAGAGAAGAGCTTGTGCATTAATTCAGAAATCATATTGCTGGCTAACCAAAATAATTACCAGATTCTGTCCTTTAGTCTATGCATTTGGAATTATATAACCAACCTCCATGTCTGAACTGTAAATCACTGAACTGGATTCTGGGCCCAGAAGACAACCATTTCACTACATTCATTGCTTTACTTCTCTGAAAACATTTATATTCTCCTAGCATTTGTGCAAATTTATAAGAGAGAAGAGAAAAGCACTGCATGAAGCTGACGACATAGACATTACAACAGTGTTACAAATGAGCTAATACTTAAAGGTGATGGCCTACTCACATGTGGGCCTACAATCTGCCTTTATTGTTCTTTCATTTTACTGCATTGTCCTTGCACATACATTATCCCCTATGCTAATCTAAGGCCTACCAAGTATGGCACAGCAGCATGCACAAATGATACCTTCAATGAGAGGATTACAGGTGTTAAATGATTCATATTTAGAATAGCATTACCTAATCATCGTACTCCTACAGCATTGCAAAACTAATCTGCCCCCCCCCATCAACCTATATGTGTCCTTCAGCTGTCACATGACTAATTTGTCCCCCATCAACCTACATGTGTCCTTCAGCTGTCACATGGGCACTGTAGTCTTGTAAACTCACTACAGTTCCACTCAGTCACCACTTTTCTAAGTAACTCAAAATGTGACACTAGGAAATATGCACCAGGAACAATATTTTATTTTAGGTGTGTATTGCCACAAGTATAGCATTTTAAATAAAAATTATAGGTGGGATACAATATTAAACCATTGAATAATGCACAGAAACTGGATAACATGAAAAAACAGTTAAAAACATGTGCTGTCATTTATTTTTTGTTGACTGGATTAAATCTATTAGGCCTAAGCCCCGTTTTAGGGGACCCCAAGGTGTCATTTATACATAGTAGAGGAAATTTTATTAGCACATTGGTAAGCTCTATATGATTTCTGACATCCATGTGTACATCCACTATCTCTGGCAGATAGGTCCATGGCTTAGCATCTTATATGGACAATACCTCAGAAGTAGAGCGTCTCTCATGCTGCATTTTAGAATCATTAGTAGAACATAAACTGAAGCACCTAGTGCGGGACTAGAGCTCACATCCTTCTGGTCTTCCTGACATCAAATACAAGTGTGCCACTAAATGTACTTCTTAATAAGGACTTAATGATATGCTTACACTATACCGCTCTTTTAAAGTACCCTACTAAATGAGTAGTTTTGTTACTTTAGAAAATGGCTGAAATCTCAGATGAATGCAATAATAAAGCAAACACACTGTTGTGACATCAATGTAAATTTTGTCTCACTATATACCTGTGTATATAATATGCACACATACACTGGATATTAGGCTGGATTTAGTCTTAAGCGAGAACCAGAGTTAAATTTAGTTAGCTTTTAGGCCATGGATAGGATTGAATCCACACTGACAATGACAGGTACTGAGAATATCAAATTTAGAGTTAGGATTAAAGCTAGTAGTAAACAGCAGCTCGGTTAGACTAGTGCTAGACATTGATTTGTCCTGAAAATTAGGGTTAAACTTGTGTTTGGGGATGTATTCAGATTATGTTTAGGCTTGTTACTGCTGAGTCTGGATTCAAAATTATATTTAGGGTCTGCATATAAGCTTTAAATAACAGTGTGTATATCTTTTTTATTTGGTGAACTGTTAAGACTGGGACCTTTTTAGTGTGACATCAGTCATAACTAGTACAGGGTAAAACTTTTTGTAATAAATGTACTCTCTATAATCCATACCACCATCACAAATATAAACCTCACAGTGCATTATGCAGATGACATTATAACTGAGTGATAGAGGACACAAAATCCAGGATTCTTGTCCTCAGACCACTAATTCAGTATGCAAGCCTAGTACTATAGTCACCACTGTGTCATGAGCTATAAAGCACTCAGGTAGTATAAAACTTATGAAAGTCATGTGTCTCAAACCAACCAGGCACAATGTGGGCCTCATGAGTCAGCATGCCTGCATGTGACATCACTTGAGATTTTATCTTTTATTGTCAACAAGTTGCTGTAAGAGAAATGCCTGTCATGTGGTATATTTCTTTGTATACCACCACAAATGTGCATTTCCACAGTGCTACACTATTGTACATCTAAGAAGATATAAGCTATGTCAGCTGCCCTATGGGGTTTGCCAGTACAAATGATGCCAGTAATCAAAATATGGCACTGCAGAAATAAGAATCAAATGTAATTTTGTTTGTCAAGACCAGCAGGGCCAGAACAGGTCAAACTTACTATTAGTGGTTTCAGCCAAGCAGTTCCTGAAAGCATGTCATCCAGGCATTTTCCATACAACAATAGTGTCAAATCCATGGGACTTTGCACATGTTTAGCTTCTGTGATGACCCACTTCTACAGAAACACATACAAGGCTTCCTAGAGACAGGGTCACTGACCATGTTTACACTTTTCTCCCTCAAATGCATTCTTTGAGTGAGTAATATCCAAAAATCTCAGACCATATTTCCCAACAGTGGACATGCAATATCATGACAGTTATTGGTTTCTTTCCAATGCAAGCCTGTGATAGTTCCCAGCAATTCATAGGTTCATAGGTTCATACTAGGCTATCTGCCCTAGGGCATTTATAAGCCTAGCCAGAGTGTGTGTGGCTTTCACCACCCCTTAGGATGAGAATACTATACCCATTAGTTTGCTGTGCCTCTGTCCAGCAGTGATACAGAGATGATTCCCGAGGTAAACCTACGATCTCCCATCCACTCGTCAAGATTTCTCTTGAACAGAGTCAGTGAGGGGCTCTGCCTCACATGGACTGGGATTCTGTTCCATAGTGTAGGGAGTCTCTGGGTGATGAATCTGTCCCTCCAGCACGTCCTATTTATATCTGTGTTGAGGTTTAAGTCTCTTGCTCTCGTGGCTCTGGTGGATTTGGATTTTTGAGGTGGAGCATGTCCATTAATTCCGGGTTGGACATGGCCTTGTATGTCAGGCACAGATCACCTCTGAGCAGACGGTATGCGACTGAATAGAGCTGGAGTTTCTTCAGTCGGGCATCGTATGACATACGTTTGAGCCCCTTTATCCTTTTGGTGAGGAACTTTTGGGGTCTTTCCAACTGCTGCAGGTGTCGGGTAAGGTACATTCCGAATGGGGCGTTGTACTCAATCATTGGTCTGATAAGTGAAGAGTACGGGGTACAATGACCTCTCCTGATCTGGATGTGAATCCCTTCATGATCAGGTGGGCAATGTAGAAGGTCTTCCTAACCACTTTGGCAATGTGAGTGTCAAAAGAGAGGTTACTGTCAACTTGGGTCCCCAGGTCCCTGATAACTTCTTCCGTGTTTAATGGATTACCACCTATGTGGTAATTAGGGGTTACCTTGTTTTTCCCAAAGGGTATGACTATACATTTTTTGGCATTTAGCTTAAGGCCATGGCTCTGGCACCAGTTATCCATTTCTATGAGACCTTTCTGGAGGATGTCTGTTTCTGATGGAGTGTCAATTATGGTGCCCAGTTTGCAGTCATCTGCAAATTTTGTCAGCCACAATCCCCCTATGTTTGCCTGCACTTCAGAAAAATAAATGCCGAACAAGAGGGGCCCAGGACTGAGCCCTGTGGGACACCGCTCATGACCGGCTTAGAGTCTGACATGGCACCAGCAACTCTAACCCTGTGTGTTCTGTCCTTGAGCCAGTTTGCAACCCATCTTGTGACATATGGGTTTACATCTAAGCTGGTGAGCTTTTCTATGATGCCCGAGTGGGGTATTGTGTCGAACGCTTTGCTAGGTCAGGGTAGGCTGTGTGAACTGCCTTACCCTCATCAATGGCCTTAGTGACGGTTTCAAAAAGTCAACCAAGTTCAAGAGGCAGGATCTGCCCTTGACAAAGCCAAATTGGGTAGGATCCAGTGTCTGTAGGTCCCCAATGTCTTTATTTATGAGTTCCATTATGATCCTCTCCATAGCTTTGCAGACAAGGCTCGTCAAGCTTATGGGGCGGTAATTTCCAGGGTCCGTAGAAGCACCGCCTTTGTGGAGTGGGACCACAGTTGCCGTACGCCATTCTTTGGGTACGTATCCTGTAGTAAGGCTAAGATTAAACAGCAGCCTTATGTGTGGGTTTAGTTCCTCATTGAGTTCGTGTAGCACACAGCCGGGGACACCGTCCGGTCCCATTGATGCTGTGTTTTTTCCTTTAGAGAGAGCAGCTCTCACCTGGGCATCTGAGATGTTTGGGAGGCTAGACTCTGGTGGGATAGATATTTCTCCTTTTGGGGAGAAATTTGCACTGAACCTGTCTGCCAGTATGTTGGCAATGTCTGTGGGTTCAGTGATTTTTTTATCATTTTGGACTAATTCTGAGCATATCTGGGAGTTTCCACCCAGGTTTCTAACATAGCTAAAGAAGGCTTTATGATTGTCTTTTGTGTCATTAGCGATTTTTCTCTCAAAGTTGGCCTTGGATGATTTTATGAGTGATCGTAGTTTTTTGCTAGTATTGATCAGAGATACCTTCCCTTTTAGGGATTTAGCTCTGTCATGTAGTAGCTTTCTCCTCTTGTTGTAGAGTTTGTTTATGGCTGGAGTCCACCAGACCGGGCGCCTGCCTTTGGTGGAAAGGGTCTTGATTTTATTAGGGATTGCTTGATCCATACATTCCTTTAGGTGCTCGTAGAAGGCATTCGTAAGGGTTTCAGCAGCGTGGGTTGTGGTTTCCACTGGCTCGGGGGCCTTGAAGGATACCACTCCAGTCTTAAGAAGTGTGAAGTTTGCTTTTGAGAAGTTCTTCACTGTGGTCTTTTGCTGGGGTGGGGCGGGATGTGGATCTCCAGTGAGATTAATTTATGGTCTGATCTCACCAATGAGGGATATACTTCCGGTGTGGAGCATTTTGTCCCCATGTTTGTGATGATCAGGTCTAGTATATTTTCTCCTCTTGTGGGAATGGTGACTAGTTGTTCCATAGCATTTGAGTTTATGAACTCAAGGAACCTTTGGGCTAGGGTGTTGGGGCTTGAGTAATGTTCCCAGTCTATGTTTGGGTAGTTGAAGTCACCCAATATGATGGTGTTTGGAGAGACATTCATACTCTTTTGTGGGAATTTACAATTAGCAGCCTTAAAGCCACACCAACAATGAACCCCCAATGCACATTGAGCAACTTGTTCTCAACGGAACACCAAATGCAGTGACAAAGGATCCGAAACCCTTAGAAATTAACATTACCAATTTCACATATGGTTATTTTCTACAAGTGTGTAGGAACTGTGTTTTATTTAGAGACATAGCTATGCAAAATACCTGCAGATTCATGATTTAAAGTACAATGAGCGCAAAGGAATTTACAGATTCATTAAACACCTTCAAACTTATTCACCCCAACATCAGCTCTAAATATCCTTACTGTTTATTTCCTTGTGGGATCTTTTCTTAAGATTCTTTTTCTTATCTCTCTTCCTCAGCAAATATATTGCTTTGGAAGTATTTAAGTATTCACATTAGGTTAGCAGACTGACAACATATAAAATGCACCTTTTGAAACAATATGCAAATTTTTCAAATAGTTTAAATCTTTACATTTTCTCAAAAGAAAATGGGAAAATAATTTTACCTATGACTTTTAACAATTTTGAGACCATTCCATATTTTTATGGCAATTTTATTCGAACTTACATATAACACTTTCAGGAAATAAAATTTGGGTTTAACATTGACTGACCAGTTATTTTTAGCACAAGTAAATTATAATGTTTTGTTTCTTTTTGTGTATAACTTTAATGATTTCCTGCAATAAAATCTGCTCTTCCTTGCCTCTGCTTATTTCTAAGTGATTATTATTTTCTCCAAAAATGTTGCCAGATGGTTCGCTCAAAGAAAACCTTCACTGACCTCTCTGTGTTGCTAGGAAGAAACTTCAGGCCTTCAGTTTGTGACAGCCTGAAATGCTTTTTCCATGACTGAAACTACCGCAATGCACTGTACTTTCTGACAATTTCTTCCTGATACTGTACTGCATGGATCAGGCAGTTTATAGCCCTAATGCTCATAGCAGATAAATATACCTTGTTACTGCGGTGGTGGTGCTGCGGTAGCATTGTCGCCTCACAGTATGACATTGTCCTGTTCAATTTTCAGCTAGAGCGTCTTCTGTGTGGAGACATGCGTTAATGGGCGTACCTTCGTTGAAGGTTGTGCATCAGGGCCTGCAACTCGGCATGTAAAAATCTACTGCCAATCATTAGCGGACCGTTGTTCTGCTGTGGCGACCCCTAACCCGAAAAAGCCGAAAGACACAACAACAACAACCAAATTTACCAAGAATTCTAACTTCTCTGTCATTGGTAGAGTACAGAGTGTAGTGGACTCTCTGACCCCTCTGTATGATTAGAGCAGAATAACTGAGAAGATTTTCTTATAGATGTTAATACATGAAACCTGTAAACCCTTCTGCTGACTTTGGAGCATGTCTCTGGGATTCAGTCTGTCTGGACACAGAGATATGAAAGTCATCAAAAGGAAGAATACTATCAGAAACTGCAAATGTTCACATGATTCAAGCTTCAGCAGCTCACATGCCTCTTTGCATTGTATTATGATTCTCTAAAGCACCATCTGAGATGTTTTTCATTAAAACATTTGGCTTTTGCAAATGAGGTATCTATGGGACCCAGGAAAAAAAGAGATTTCACATCCTCAGAGTCAGTACCTGATCCAAGAGGTAATACGCTTTGTCTAGAATAAGCTAGCATACTTTGTTCTGTTTAAACATGGATTAAGTGGGAGGAAGAAGAGCAGGAGGAAGAGGAAGAGGTGATGAAACTTTTTTTCTCTTTTTAGTAGCACAAGTCTCAGAGGTAGAAGACTTTGGAGTGCTATTGAAACTTGAGTCACTTTCTGCAAAATAAGAAAATACTTCTCAGCAGATGTGGAGGAGCCAGGCTCAGCAGCTCAAGCAGCAGCTGTCATGTGACTAGTGGCTGATCCGTGGACACAAGAGATGTAGTCATCTGAGTTATTTGGTAAAAGAATGGGAACGGGCATCTACCCTACAGGCGCCCAGTTCCTGGATGACTAATTCACATGAACCAAGAAATCACCCAATGAAGAGCCACAGAAAACAAGGAACGTCTCAGAATAACTGCAATAATTCACTAACATCAGGCCCAAGCCAGATGCCCAAGAACTATATCAAAGTGGAAAAACTTCCTTTTTCAGTTTGGAGAGTTCCAGCATCTGATCGAATTTTGACTACATTATATGATTTTGTAGCTGTCTGTCCTTTGGTGCTGCCTGTCCTATAACCACTCTATCATGAGGTAGTGATGCCCTTGCAAGAAAAAGGGAAACAGAATGTACATCAGCCTTTGGAGTGCATAAGGAAGAGAAGTCTAACAGGCCAGGGACTCTCTCTCCCTGATATCCATTTCTGTGGTACATCTAGTACTGTATCTAGTCTGTTAATTTTAATTTCTTCATGCTAAGACCACAGAACAATATACATTTCTTTCTGTTAATGTATTCCTTCTCCATTTTGCCTTGGCAACGGATTTCTAACCAAAAAAGAGATGCCAAGAAGTAGAAGTTAAAGCAACTAACTTTTTTATTAGAGAAAAGGTTGTATTTTTCCCCTTCGTCCCTTCTACCTAAAGTTTTCTTGTTAAAATCAGGACACCTTTCAATAGCACCAGAGCTGTGATTTCCTTCCAAATAAAAAAAAAAACATTGTAAATGAAAGTCATTTGGTGGATGGAGCATGACTTCCACAAAAGCACATGGTGGTAATTTTGTCTTGAGGTATCCTTAGAAAAATACCGCACTAATAAAATATATATTTCTAATATTATGAGGGAAGTAATGGAAAATTTGTATTTAATATCGCAACGACTGAGATGTAGGCATGACTAGCAATGCACAGCAGGTCAATCTCTTTATACAAGTAGTAAGAAAGAGCAAGTTGGACACATTATGCACTCTCTTAAATAGTTGAGCTCCCTCTAATGGCCACAGCTCAGACTGCATTTCCTGAGACCCATAGGAATGCCAGACAGCTGAAGAAACTGATAGTCTGGTTTCAGCTGATATCCCCTATAAAGTTCCTAATCACAAGCATCATTAGTCTGCAGGCCTTACTCTATAATCATTATTTCTGTGCTGTGCACATTGAGTCTTAATAGATGCAATAACCAGCTTTCATAATGCATGTGCATGTCTGTGTCTCTGTGTCCACGCATGTGTGCATGCCTGTGTATGTCTGTGAGTGTGTGTGTGTGTGTGCGTGTGTGTGTGTGTGTGTGTGTGTGTGTGTGTGTGTGTGTGTGTGTGTGAGTATTCGCTGGCATGTGTAAAAATGTATCATCTTATTCTATGCTATTTTGAATAAACATCATCATAACTACAGACCATGAAGCTGACCATATGCCACATTGGTAGGAATGTCTACCTGCGCTGCTAGTGACACTACAATCTAGTAGCATCCTGGCAGTCAGTGGTCTAGCCAGTGGGGGGAACCTAGCAGGTGATAGACTATGTTGTCACTCTAGTGGGGGTTGACCGCATGCAATGACATAGGGGCATAGTAGACTGCCAGACCAACAGAGCATCCCCAGTGGTTTATTCCCTGATATAAACACCACAGCATAAATACATACAGCATGTAACTCAGGATACTACACATGAAGGGAGGTAATTACATAATCTCCAGCCATGTTAACAACAGTATGACAGCATTCAAAAGTTCCACAACTCAGGCTCTTGCCCCATGAATGAGGTAAATGGGTACAAATGTGAGAAAAGCAGAATCTTCAGGTCAGTAGAGGGGAGAATGGGCAGAGAAACACAAATGCAAAATAAATAGACAGTATTCGTGTGCCATAAAAATAATCTCATTACAACTTGTTACAGCATCCTCCTAGTAAAGCAGATTTGTTTCCCTATCATGATAAAAACTACATTCCTAATGTGTACCACAGAACCTCATATTCAGAATAACATTAACTGACATGCTTTAGAATTTCAGGTGCTGTGATTGTTAAAGTACAATTTAAAACTTAAATTATTTTTCCAGAGTTTAATCAGGATCAGTAGGCAGTAGTACATTTGAAGGTGTGGGCGATTGCACACAACAGGTCCATACTTTCCTGTATATGAATAGATCTTGTCCTTCTCTGGATCCAAATAATGTATCAACCTCTACTTATGACATCTGCCATTATCTATTCTTCATACCACTGTTGCCGTCTACGTAAATCTAATATTGCTTAGCCCCTCTTCACTAATATTAATAGTATTTGCCTGCCTATTGAATGTACTGTGCTAAGCTTTCTCGCTGTTGTCTTGCTTTTATGTTTCCATAGCATCTTAATTAATGGTTTGGCACAGCTGTTGTTATGTTTTTAACACAGACAGTCAAATGGCACTCAGAAGGCTAAAACGAGTTCTGCACATTTAGCCCTTGTCTTGAAAAGTGAAAAACTACACTCCATGATACCCTTAGCAATTCATTTCTTCCAATAGTGAGTTGTCTGCCTTTTACTTACTGCTTATAGTCACTAACCTGACATTTATGGTGTACTGATTGGCCTCTGTCCATGGCAATGGCTGTAAATTCACTTTGAAAAGCTCTGTGTTCGCAGGCATGGAGCAGAGACAGAGAGAGCAGAGTACTAGCGAGCTAGCAATTGCATGACCTCCTGCCCTTATTACAATGAGTAAATCAGGATTTCAGCAATTAGACTGAAGCCTGAGGCCCACATTAAAGGATTGACATGACAAAAGGTCGGCCTCTGTCGCACATGTAACAATTTAGATAAAGAAATTTTGTAACATATCTGAGAAAGACGGGGAAATACTTAAAAAGTCAATGACTAGAATTAAGTTGTAATTTTTTTTTCAGTGCAGGCTGTGTTACCAATTAGTTAATTCAGCTCCACATTTGAACAAAATCCAGCATGAAGATAGTATTAAAATACAATTATTAGAATGAGTAAAAACAATTAAAAATATAGAAATATAAAAAATGAGGACATTTGTGAAAATTGATTTTCTTTTTTGTTGATTAACAGAAAATCTAGACATTATCTTATTATTATATTCCGTTTATCCTTGGTCTGCAGAAGTATGTGAATTATAAGTTTAATTTTCTTTTCTTAGATAGCCAATAAACTTCAAAAAATAGTTCACTACAACCAAAACAATCAGAGCAGTGTTTAAAGTTGCAAAAATATGTTGTATATACATAGTCTTTCATGAAAATGTAAACTTTTCCAGAACAAATATAATAATAGCAGTTACCACATCTAGATTTAACACGCAAGCAATTAGACCTGCTAAAATGAATCTGCAATTGAATTGCCTTCACCTTCTTAAAGTGTGTGATGTCCACATGCTGGGCCAGTAATCAAGGAGCCTGAATCCTCGCCACTGACACTGGAGAGGGACGTTCACTTTTAACGCAAATGGATACACTCAGTATTTCCAGATGCAAACCTCTCTGCATCAAGCACAATTTCCCTTAAGAGCCCCCAGGGAACAAGTTCAGTCTGGGGGCTGGTTCCTCTCTATATCTGTTCAGACTCTCAATAAGATTCCCCACTGGCATAGCTCAGAGTTGAGTCCTTAGCCTAGGGTCTAAGCTAAGTCCCCAGTGCTTTATGTCCCTGCTCCAAGCAGCTGACATACACACTCTTTGAGATTTGATTTGCGCACCCACATACACACACACACACACACACACACACACACACACACACACACACACACACACACACACCTGGGAAAGGCTGGCACAGATTCACCCGTCATGCCCCCTTCTGCCCAGGCTATAAGGTAGTTATCACTGCCACCAGAATCCCTGCCGGCTACTTTAACTCTCTTACAAGGGTACCCAATTATACTGAGTGAATACAAATGGTAATGTCAACCAAACAGCAAGACTTTCAGGAATGTTCAGAGTTATCACCAAATAAATACATGCAAATACTCTCAAAGTTTAAATATTTTCTAAAAAGAAACAGCCACAATGAAAAGTTTGAATATATTTAATAATAAATAAAAGAACAAGAAAATACTAAATATCTATTTACAGTAAACACTAGGGTTTGAATCACAGGGAATATTACAAACAACACAGATGGAAAGTTCCACACATTTACAGAGAAACAGTATTTCTAATCCCACTATATTTTACTGACTCATCTAAAAGAATTACTGTTCCCTACTTGTTACTTACTACCGTAAGGCAAGATGATGTGGGTGAGTGGACCTTGTTGTCAGATCCAAGGCAGAATGCTCAGAGCAAACTCTTACTAATATCTAAATATTATTTTTTTGGCTTACAGAATAACATCACATACATCTGGTCATCTGACTCTGTTTCCCGTGCTATCACCAACACTAGAAGCTGACAGGATTTTAGCACCTATGTCTTACCATATACAGAGACAGAGCTTTGCTCAGATCTCCTGGAAGTCATAAAAGCATAAAACCATTTCACTCTTCCTACAAGAGCTTCAACCTATTTTCTAGCACAGATTTTGCATCTCTGGCTTCCAGGATGACTTCTAAATAGCATGAAGCATGACCTATCAGGGCTTACTGCCTCATGAATGGAGAACAGCAACAGTCATCCCTCTGCACAAAGGTGGGCCATCTACAGACCCTAGAAACTACATACACATAAGTCTCACTAGTCTTACATGTGAAGCCATGGAAAGAATTATAATGGAAATGATCAATAGAGATATAGACACTGGACCCAACCTAGTTTGGTTTCATCAAGGGCAGATCATGCCTATTCAACCTGGTGGACTTCTTTGAGAGGGTAACCAAAGCAATAGATGAGGGAAAAATGGTTCACACTGCCTACCTTGACCTGGCAAGGCATTTGACGCAATACCCCACTTGGGCATTGTTGACAACCTTAAGAGGTTAGGTACAAACTCATATGTCACTTAGTGGATAGCTAACTGGCTCACAGACAGGACCCAGTAAGTTAGAATTGGGGAGTCCACCTCTACAAAGAGGCCAGTCACAAGTGGAGTCCCTCAGGGATCAGTCCTTGGACCAATCCTTTTTGGTATTTACTTCTCTGATGTCAAGGCCAATGTCAGTGGTCTCTGGCTGACTAAATTTGCAAATGATTGCAAATTAGGAGCTGTCATTGGATTCCACACTGACACAAATGTACTCCAAGAGGGGCTGACACAGACAAATAACAGGTGTCAGAACAATGGACTACAACTTAATGCCAAGAAATGCAAAATAGTATCCTTTTGGAAGTCATCCACCCCTGGTAACTATCATATTGACAACACACCCCTTAGATTTGACCCAGTAGTCAGGAACTTAGGGTACGCATAGATAGTAATCTAGCCTTTGAGTATCATGTGTCTACAGTTGTGAGAAAATCATTCTATGTTGCGCAACTTATAAACAAAGGTATGGCATCTAAGTCCAAGGAAGTCCTTGTTCCATTGTATTTGGCATTCATCTGACCTATCATTGAGTACAATGCCCCCTTTGGTATGTACCTAACTAGGCATATCCAACAACTGGAATGTCCACAGAGGTTTCTCACTAAAAGAATACAGGGTGTAAGTAAAATGTCTTATGCAGACCACCTCGAAGTCCTATCCCTGTATTATGTCTCCTACAGGCTTTTGAGGGGAACTCTATGCCTGGCATACAGGGCATTGTCAGCCCTACTCTGATGGACTTCCTGCATATCCACAAAACAAACAGCACCAGAATTACCCATTCTGAAGACTTAAACCTTGTCTGTGATATAAATAGGACCTGCTGGAGAGACAGGTAGGTATCCCAGAGATTACCCCATCAATGGAACAGGCTCCCCATCCATGTGAAGCAGAATTCCTCACTAACCCAATTCAAGTGCAACTTTGACAGTTGGATGGGGAACAGGAAATTCATCCCAAAACTGAACCCCTAAATACACCAGGTGCAAAGGCCCAAAAACCAAACAAAATCCAATCAAAAAAGAAAATGGCGAGCACTCAAAGGTGGAACATAAGTTGTTTAATGTAATGATCACCCAATGAAGAAGGCTTTCATGCCAAAACCGGTTTGAATGTGGTGGGTGTTTTGCTTGCGCATGCACCTTTGAATGTTGATCATTACATTAAACTACGTATGTTCCATGTTTGATTGCTGGCTGTTTTTTGAACAGGAAATTCATCCCTGGTTTGGCACCTATGTCTCTAATGGACACAGGCAACCTGCAAATGGTTCATCTCACAGGCCCCTGCTTGTAAAGGTTTCATCTCCCAAACCCCTGCTTACACTTATCAAGGGTATCAGAACTTGTCAGAGATTTGGTATGCATGGCTAGGCTTAAAAAGGCCCTTGTGGTTGCTAGTCTAGCATGCACCTATGAAGCTATCACAACCTATGAACCATTCATAACTGTCGGATAACATCTTTATGGTTTAGCCCATATAGTAATTAATTTTCAAAAATATTTTTCAAAGTCAGGTGGATTACGATTAACCTCTTCACTTCTGGTAAATGCTGTTACAATGTATACATTTAAACAGTTACAATAATGCATATAAACCTCTTTTCCTTCCAGCAGGGCACACTGCTGACATATTTTAACACAAGCAAACCTCACAAATACATTTTCAGCACAAGCATCTGTACAAATCAGTTTGACATATAAATGACACATAATTATTTATAAAATTCCAGCAAGCTGTGATGACATATGTTACAAATCCACTGCCCTATTTCTCCTGGCATAGCTGGCAGTACCTCTTATCATCAGAAAGTGCAAAAAGGTTCTTCACCATTTCTGACTGGCAGGGATTCTATGTTTAATTTCCACTGCTGGGTTTTATTATGAAATTAAGACCAAAGGCTGATGTAGTGATAAACCAGAAGTTAGAAAATAAAGGCTGAATAACAAAAAAATTCCAACTCCAAGAACGTCAATACTTTATTGCAGCACAGCTTTCAGATATAAATCCTTCTTCAGTGCATTATACAGTCTGTAACATTCTTTCAGTTTTTGTAAGACAAGATTAAAATCATGTGAGCACAGCCAACTAATCACATCATCACTACAATAATTCAGTTAACATTTTAGCTTAGAGATATAGCAGTTCCTTAAAACGCTTCCTTAAAAAGTACTCAGACATACTTTTTAAATACATACTAGAACAATACACTTAATAAATTTATCAAGCTAATGAAATATCTATTACAAAAATTTTTTACATGTTCAAATTATTTGCACATATATAAAAAATATACATATATATGTATATACACAGTTAAATACCTAGTGCAATTGCATTTGTCTAGTTGCTAAAACTGGCTTAATACTAACCATATTATTCAACCCTGGTAATACATCTGCTTGCAGTCTTAAGATCCATGCATATTCTTTATTCTCCAGAAGGTTATTAACATCAACCCCTCTTACTTGCTTATACACTGTTTCCATCACCCTAAATTTAAAGGTGTGCTCAGTACCTTTGTCCAAAATCTGCTTACTTATCGCATTCTGCTGTATTTGTCTACGTATCTCTGACTTATGTTCTATTATTCTTTCCTTTAGTTTCCTTGTACTTTTCCAAACATAAAATGAAGGGCATTTTAGGCAGGTAGCACAATGTATTACATATGTAGTATTGCATGTTGCTGTACATTTAAAAAAACATTTTTATTTGAAACTGGATGGATATACATATTGTTGTCCTTCATACAAATATCAGTACAGCAGCTGCAATTCAGACATGGGTGTGTGCCTGTTGTATATATTTTCTGAACTCTCTTCTGATTCCTAAAATCTTTATAGCACAATGGCATTTTTAAGTTCTTTAAATTCCTAAATGTAAAATCTGGCTTATTATTAAGAATCTGACGTAGTTCTGGCATAGCCATCAAAATATTCCAATTATTCTTAATAATTTTCATTACTTCCCTAGTCTTAGTATTTTAGGTAGTTAGATATCTAACCTTATTTTCTTCTTCTTTATTCACTATACTACAGGTACAGTCACTATTAAAAATAGGTTTTATTAGTCCTGTTCTACTATTAAAAATGTCATTTATGAGCTCATCCACCATAGATTTTGTATATCTTCTCTCTAAATTCATTTTCCAGTTCAGCCATCTGCTGCCTGCATTTGCTGTCACTAGTATTTAATCTACTTGTTTTAATAAGTTGTGCTTTCACTATTCCTTTAAAAATGTGTGTGTGGGGGGTGCATGCTCTCTTTATGCACATACCGATTAACTTGCACTTCTTTTTTATGAACACTTGTTATAATTACATTCCCTTCCTTTTCAAGTAGTACATCCAAAAAGGACATTCTTTCAGCTGAACATTGCTTTTTGAATCTAAAAAATGCAGTGGTACTCTCCAAATATCCCACATACTAATTCAGTATTTGCTCAGTACCATTCCATTTTAGGAGGCAATCATCACAAATATTCGATAAAACAGAGCCCTGTTATTCATAACTTGCTCATTATTAAATACAACTGATTTTTCCCACTGATGCATAACCAGATTTGCATTAGTATTTGCCATGGGGGTACCCATGGCTACTCCAGCTATCTGTATATATGGTTGCTTATTAAATAAAAATACATTTTTAGTTATTACCAGGTCCAATAAGAGACAGATAGTTTCTATTTCATTAGCTGGCTTAGTTGTTTCTTCATTTAAATAACCCTGTATTGCTTCTATGCCATATTCATTTGGAATTACAGTGAATAATGAGTTGATATAGAATCTACAAAGAAACAAAAATGATTGCGAGATATGAATGACTATAAAATAGGGCATATTTTCTCCTGTCCGAAGGAAGAGCGTAAAAATGTGATACAACAAACAAAAAAGGGGAAATGTATCAACTTGATCCTATTACAATAGAAAATACGCCAGGAACTAGCCAAGCAGTGAAAAATAATAAGCAATTTGAGCCATTAGTTGTCAGTGGCATCTCAACAAATAGATAGTAATTCTCTTACCGTACTGATGGATAGTACCAACCAACTAGTGGGAATGAAGACATCAATGAATATTCATAATGGGAACAATGAGGCCCCAAAAGATGTAGGGGCATCAGTGGATGTGGCCTCTACATCGTGTAATGATGGGCAGCAGAAAAATGGTATGAATTCAACTGAAAAAGCAGTGATGTTTTTTTTCCAAGGTTCAAACACGATTCCAGTTAGAAATACTGGAGAAAGTAGAGACCCACCAACAAAAGTAGCAACAAATACGCAATACCAGCAAACAGAAGAACAGCAGCCCCTTTCTTCAGAAGAAGGCAGTGCGATGTTAAAAGAAAAAGAAAGAACTGCAGGTATTGTAAATATTTCTGACTGTGCGTTATCTCCTTCTCAAATAACTTTAATGCAGAAGGGGCTGAAATTTATTCTTACTTGTTCAGATGATATTGTGAATGCATTGACTGATTTAAAAATCTTTGTGAGGACATTGAACCTTAAACTCACATTTAGATATGCTAGAAGTATTAATAATGTGTCTGTGTGTAAGAAAAAAAGCATGTGTGTGCCAAAAAATGTTCCTGTAGTAACAGCTTTTCATGACAAATATGAAAAGTAATTGAGGGATTTATATGAAAGTAAAACAAAGAAAAAGTACTGACAGCTGTTGAGCATGAAGCATTGAAACATTTGGAAGATAATAATGAAATAATTATAAAGCAGGAAGATAAGGGTGGTGCAACGGTTAAAGTGAATAGAGAAGATTATATGTTAACAATGCAAGCTCTTCTAGATTATGCAAACACATTTAAGAATATAAGTGTAATGGATGTTAAGAAATGTGTAAGCGAATATAATATGCTTATTTATGACATGCAACTTACTAACAGTGTAAGTATAGAGCTGTTTAATTTTTTCACTATTCCTTGCCCAAAAACTCCGGTAATTTATGGAATACCAAAGATACATAAATCTTTGACCCAGCCACCCATGAGACCTATAGTTTCAGTGAGAGGCTGGGAAACAGAACCTGTTTCTATATACTTGCAAGAATGTTTAAGTAAGTATTTACCACAGAATCGGAGTTATATAAGAGAAACAAATGACTTCTTGATCAAGCTTAGAGAATGGAACACAGTGAATAAATGTAATGATTTTATGTTTGTAACATTGGATATCAACTCATTATTCACTGTAATTCCAAATGAATATGGCATAGAAGCAATACAGGGTTATTTAAATGGAAAACAACTAAGCCAGCTAATGAAATAGAAACTATCTGTCTCTTATTGGACCTCGTATTAACTAAAAATTTATTTTTATTTAATGAGCAACCATATATACAGATAGCTGGAGTAGCCATGGGTACCCCCATGGCAAATACTTATGCAAACTTGGTTATGCATCAGTGGGAAAAATCAGTTGTATTTAATAATGAGCAAGTTATGAATAACAGGGTTCTGTTTTATCGAATATTTGTGATGATTGCCTCCTAAAATGGAATAGTACCGAGCAAATACTGAATGAGAATGTTGAATATTTAGAGAGTTTGTGTCTTTCGGCTTTTCCCGGCTAGGGGTCACCACAGCGGAACTCCGCTCCGCTAATGATTGGTAGTTGATTTTTACGTACCGGGTTGCCAGGCCTGATGCACAACCTTCTACGAAGGTACGCCCATTCACGCATGTCTCCACGCAGAAGACGCATATTTAGAGAGTACCACTGCATTTTTTAGATTCAAAAAGCAATGTTCAGCTGAAAGAATGTCCTTTTTGGATGTACTACTTGAAAAGGAAGGGAATGTAATTATAACAAGTGTTCATAAAAAAGAAGTGCAAGTTAATCGGTATGTGCATAAAGAGAGCATGCACCCCCCAGACACATTTTTAAAGGAATAGTGAAAGCACAACTTATTAAAACAAGTAGATTAAATACTAGTGACAGCAAATGCAAGTGGCAGATGGCTGAACCGGCAAATGAATTTATAGAGAGAAGATATACAAAATCTACGGTGGATGAGCTCGTAAATGACGTTTTTAATAGTAGAACAGGACTACTAAAACCTATTTCTAATAGTGACTATACCTGTAGTACAGTGAATAAAGAAGAAGAAAACAAGGTTAGATGTCTAACCACCTATAATACTACGACTAGGGAAGTAAGGAAAATTATTGAGAATAACTGGAATATTTTGATGGCTATGCCAGAACTACGTCACATACTTCATAATAAGCCAGATTTTACATTTAGGAATTTAAAGAACTTAAAAATGCCATTGTGCTATAAAGATTTTAGGAATCAGAAGAGAACTCAGAAAATATATATAACAGGCACACACCCATGTCTGAATTGCAGCTGCTGTACTGATATTTTTATGAAGGACAACAATATGTATATCCATCCAATTTCAAATAAAAATGTTTTTTTAAATGTACAGCAACATGCAATACTACATATGTAATACATCGTGCTACCTGCCTAAAATGCCCTTCATTTTATGTTTGGAAAAGTACAAGGAAACTAAAGGAAAGAATAATAGAACATAAGTCAGAGATACGTAGACAAATACAGCAGAATGCGATAAGTAAGCATATTTTGGTGAAAGGTACTGAGCACACCTTTAAATTTAGGGTGATGGAAACAGTGTATAAGCAAGTAAGAGGAAGTGATGTTAATAACCTTTGGAGAATAAAGAATATGCATGGATCTTAAGACTGCAAGCAGATGTATTACCAGGGTTGAATAACATGGTTAGTATTAAGCCAATTTTAGCAACTAGACAAATGCAATTGTACTAGCTATTTAAATGTGTGTGTATATACATATGTATGTATTCTTTTATATATGTGCAAATAATTTGAACATGTAGAAAATGTTTGTAATATTTTTATTAGATTGATAGATTTATTAAGTATATGGTTCTAGTATGTATTTATAAATTGAGCTGAAAGTATGTCCAAGTACTTTTTAAGGAAGCCTTTTAAGGAACTGCTATATCTCTAAGCTAAAATGTTAATTGAATTATTGTAGTGATGATGTGATTAGTTGGCCGTGCTCACATGATTTTAGTCTTGTTTTACAAAAACTGAAAGAATGTTACAGACTGTATAATGCACTGAAGAGGGATTTATATCCGAAAGCTTTGCTGTAATAAAGTATTGACATTCTTGGAGTTGAAATTTTATTATGAAATGCCAATTTCCTGAAAACTGACAAGCTAAAATGACAAAAAAAAAAATGCCTGAAATTTAGTAGGATGAAAAAAAATCAATTTAATTGCTTTTTTGCATCGGGGCAAACCCTGGGTGTGGGGGGTGCAAGACCCTCACACTCCTAAGCTTATATTTACCAACAACATGGTTGCATCACCTTGAAGAAGGGGGAAATCTCCCAAAACAAGTGAATCTGGCACACACTTAGCAAACACATTGGGAATGATTTACTATGGAAAACAGCATCTGGCATTATGCCGCTTGTCTGTTTTTTCCTGCATGCTACTGATGTTCAAGCAATTTTAGCTCAATCAGCAGTAGGGTAGCCCCAGTGACTGCTGCTGCTGACATCCAATAGTAATGCAGGCCCTGTCTTGGTTGTTCTACCACAATGCTTCCCAAGAGCATAAGGTCATAGAAACCAGCATGATTGCTTACTGAAGGTGCAATGATGTGCTGCAGTAACATTTTCTTTTTTTTGTTTTACATTTTACTTCCAATGACAGGACCTATTTCTGAAATTTAAAATTATACTTCCAAATCTATTCAAGATTCTTCATTCAGAACTTTGACTGAACCAAAAAAAAAGAATCTTTGTTTAGTTCGAATCCTAATCATTGGCATTCTGTTTTACATTGCCTACTTAGATTCTTATTGTGGGTTCAGTCTTGAACACCTTGAATTACTAGTAAATGCTGTGTGCTCTTTATTAGAGTCAAACATGTTGCAGAAATGTTAGCATTTCTGAAACTACAGAATCTGTATACAGTATTTTCAGACTACTGTTCCTGTTGAGTGGGCTACAAGGCAAAAGCTAGCTTAATATCTTTCACCAAATTACTTGTTGATCAACTATTTTTAAACATGCAGTTATACTATTTTACACATAAAGTATGGACATTTTACATATGCTGTATATTTTGCAAAATGTACAATTCAAGGCCTCTTACATTTTCCTCCATAAGACTTATAGGCAGGTACATGAAACTCCAAACAGGACATTCATTTTACATTCATTTGTCTGCCTTGAAAATAAATAATGCGTTTTGTGGATTCTGTCCACTTTATGGCATAATACAGTATGTTTCTACTAATCTTATTTTTCAGCTGCTAATTGTAATATGAATGATACATTTTGTAAGGAAAGTTCTCTGTAGTACAGCTCAAGTTAATAGATTTTATCATAAATTACAGTATATTAATCTATCTTAAGTTTGAACAACATTGGCTGTATTGAATAGAGTTACAGCATTAAAAAGGGATCACTACTCCATTTGTGCATTTTTCTCTGTTTAGAGAAGATAAAATTTGACATTATTTTTTCATTAGGTCATGCGAGTATCCAGTATGCAAGCTTATTAAATTTGTTCCTGTGTTATACAGAAAGGTGAACCTTTGCACAACGTCCTTATAATGTTGTTCTTATTGACCTTTTTATAAGCAAGAAATAATCACAGTAACAAGGTTCTAACCCTCATTTCCATGTTCATTGATCTGACAAGGAAACAGAGACAGATTACACACTGACCATACCTATTAAAGATCACTCATCCTTGCTGATACACTTCCAGTGAGACTTTCATCTTCTGCCCCACCCACAAAGGCTAAAACCATTAACAACTCTGCAATAAAATACCTGTTTCCAATACTCAAGTGGCAGTCCTTCTTTAACATAAGAGAAACCAAACAGTAAAACTGGCTCAGATACCCAATGTCTGATCAGAATTTAACAGGTCTGCAAACCTTCCTGCCTTTGATCACATTCTGGACAAAATAATAATTAAAAAAAAAGAATTAAAAAAAAATTAACATGATATTAGCTTCCCTTCACATGCAGAGTGAGAAATATGCATGCTATTGTACCATTTTATCATTTTTCTATTTCCATTATAACTAAAGTTTATTTGCCCCAAGAAATGCAAGTTGCAAGCTGTTTTGATGTCAGCTATGTTATGCATATGGACATTGAGCTGTCTGCAATGGATAAGGGCTGACTATTATGCAGAGCAAACTGAGATTATGGTCTGTTGCTGTGCATTGTCTATAAGTAATGTCAATAATTAATCTCAGTACAAGTCTCTAACCTGTGGCAACAAGAGATTTGGCTTTCTGTTTTGATATGTCAACTATGGTTCTGAAACAAAATAAAATCTGAACAGATTCCTATGTTATTTGGTTCGGGGGTAGTTAAGTTTCCGCTATGTACACTTGATACAGGATCAGTCAAAAACAGTGCTCACTCTCAACAGATAAGAAAATGCCAGGTCTGCCAGTGTAGAAGGATAAATCTCTGACTCACTGAATGTCCAGATACCCAAGTTATATTACTGTTGGAGCTGGCACAAGGGGGGAATGAAGGTGCTTGCCCGGTCACTTCTCTCAGCGGTAAGGGTAGAGCACGTCTGAGAGTACACATGGTGCACCAAATTCCATGCTGAAAATTAGAATCATGAGTAATAATAGCCTGTTTCTAGAAGATAGGGCTGTTTGCTGGCTTACATCGATGCAGAAGTGATTGACAGGCCAGTACCATGCCCACTGCACATACTCCTAAAGAACCGAAATGAGGGTTGCACAGTAACAGTAAATTAGGCCTCAAAAAAAATCTGACATATCCCAAATGACAGCACCAATCCTAGCTCTCACACAAAGAGGGTGAATTAGCCAACTGGCTTTCACCTGAAGGGGAATGAATGAGTTAATAGGGTATCCAGGAAAAGGCTTGATTTTTAGAAAAGTGTGTGAAACAAAAGTGTGGAGAAAAGGCAAAAACAGAGGGAAAAATGCAGATCAGAAACAGACTTAGCTAAATGTTATTAAATAAGTAATTTGTATGGGTATCCCCTACGATGCCTAAAATTATATATCTAGATCTATATATATATATATATATATATATATATATATATATATATATATATATATATATAGTTACACATGTACATACATACACATATATATATATATATATATATATATATATATATATATATATGTTTGTGTATATGTGTGCGTGTGTGTGTATTTATATAAATTGTAGGGTAATACAACAATGGAGAAAATTAAGACTGTCCATTCAAGCAGACAGTGGTCTCCCACAAACAATGCAAGTGCACTATGTATAAATCTAGGCTTTCCTTTCAACCAATTAAGTTTAGACAGTAAAAACTCAACCAATTATTTCACAATCACTATAGGGATACTGAGTGGTTATGGCTGGTTTTACTGAAACATGGGCCAATGGCAAGGTTGTGTGGGGCATGTAGGTACCAGAGTATTTGCTATTTAGGAATTACATAGAGGGTAGCAACAGAGGGGATGGGCCCATCAACATAATGGAGGGCATCAAATGTGAGTTATAAGAGGACAGACATGAACAAGGACATCAACTCATGAAGAAGGAGGAATGTCATCAAGGCCCAGTGATGCTTTGGATACAGACTAGGAGGAGTTCAGGTGGACTACATGATGTACCAACCACCAGCCATGTCAAAGAAGAAGGATAAGTATTAAATTGTGGGGTAGGGAAAAGAGGAGGTTTATATTCCTTGGGGTATCTGAGTCTGACAGAGGTAAATCAGGGAAAATCGGGAATGTACAGGTGATTAGATGATGATGATCATACCTCTGTGTCATTAGAAGTTAAGGTAAGAAGCAAAACAGATACACTGGTGTGGAATATTAGAGTGGTAGATCGTGATCCAATAAAAAGTGTGTCCAAGATAAATTAGAAGATCAGTGACAAACTTGAAGCAACAAACAAGCGGTGATATAGGATTAGAGATGGAGTTCTGAGTGTTTTGGACAGGAGTTTAAGAAAAAGGCAAAAAAGAAAAAGAAAGAAAGTCCACTGTGGCTACACAAGAATGAAAGGAAAATAGTTTGTATGTATTTATTTATTTATTTATCTGACATTTGTTTACCAGGAAAGGCCGACTGTGTGGGTGCCAATTTTCAGAGGAGGCCCAGGGAGAAAAGATTCAGAGACAATTAACATATTACATTACCTTGCTACAGAGCAACAGTGAATGTTTTCACATACAAGAAAGAATATACAAGGTTTTTATATCAAATGAAAATGAATCAAACAGAACAACTCATCAGAATTGCTACCTTCAAAGTGGCACAGCCTTAGATTTTTTGAAGGGATGGCTGTACCCCCCCCCCCCACACCTCCTCCTACATCCATCTTCCTCAAATAGCAACTCTAAGATTGCATTTCTTCAACAAAAAAGGGATCAGTTTTAATAAACAGTTCTAGGTAATGAAACACCTTTCAAATCGCCTGCCACCAGGATACCACATGGAAACATACCATAAAGGAGACAGAATAATTGCTATGACTCTCTGAAGCCACAATAGCAGTTGGGTTTCATGGTGGATTTTTTTTTAACTGGAAGTTCATCTAAGCATACTTTATAGAATTATCCTTGAATTATTTAAATCTTAAAAGTGCATTTCCCGATTCTTGAAATCTGTCTGTTACTGATTTTTTTCACTTATAGGTGACCAGCTTATTTGAGTCTGACTAATAGGGTCCACAAGCCAGTTCCAGTTTTGCAGCTTTATAATTTAATTTCAGAACAATATACCGTATTATGAACTTTAATAAAAAAAAAAAAAAGATTTTTGGAAAGCTAGAAATACAGAATTTATTTTCAGACATCTTAATGAATGTTTACTCAAGTATGTGTTAATGTGCTGAGTGACTTCACTTGCTCAAGTCCTCAAAGAATTAAACCACATTAAAACAATGCCATAGTGTAACATTTACTGACTCAGATACTGATTGAAGAGAGCATAAACTCCCACACATCCCGCATTGTGGTATTTCTGATATAAAGGCTGTATCTAATAATTCACTGCAGATGCTATAAAACTACTGGACCAATCTTTACAGAGGAACACAGGGAACCTAGAGACGGACTCAAAACTTGAAGCTACACAGAGCCAAATAAAATCCACCCAGATGGACAGGTACTATCATGGTGAGACTTTATGAAATTGTAGTATTCTTAAAGTGTAACCTTTCACAAACTGTAATGCATGTTGTGAGTATGTTGAAACAAGACAGTTCTATGCTTAAAAATGTAATTTAAAAATTATCTCTTGAGGTGGATGGAGGGATTCAAACCTACATTTAATGCATGCCAACTTACATAAACTCATTGATAATCTGTCTTCATTCAAGTAGGAACACAACATTGAAGCACAGACAATTATAGAGTCAGAAGTCTGATCACACATCCATGACATAAGAGTTTTTAGGAGAACTGGAGTCAGAGAAATCAGCTGTATAATTCTGTGTATCTAATTATTACCACACTTATGAACATTTCCTCATAGCACAAAGAGATTTTAAAACTGACAGTGTTTACAGTATATATATACCCACATAACCATCTTAAAACTGTCTAGTAACTGCAAAATCTCAAGTATCAATAAAAAATATTCTTTGACAAAAGCTAGTAGTGAATTAAAAAAAAAAAAACGTTTTATGTTGGCATGATCTGTTTTTCAATATATCAGGCTCTGTTAATGGAGATTATTCAAAAACACACAGAATACCAGCAGTTGTGGTGCTTATTATGATAAAACACAGGAAATCCATGCATGACTAAACCAGTGAGACCCTGGAAAATGGAGCATTAACTGAAAATAAATAAATAAACAGAAACAATTACAAACTTCACCTGATTAATTCATCATGAGAGATATATAAACGATTCCTTAAGGAGAAACAAGTGTTCTAGCTCACTGGCATCTGGATGCATAATGACCCTTTACTGAGTTTGCATGTCTTTAATTAAGTATTCAGGCTGCATTGCATTATGGTCAGTTAATACATTCTTTCTGACACTAACACTGTATGGAGTGAGGAGACACTCAGCTTCATACAATACTGACCATATACTTAGCCTACTAAAGTCAAAGGCTGACCATCGTCTATGTCACCCTCACCAGATGGCCATTATTCTTACCTTATTTATTTTATTTTACATTTGTTGACCGGGCTAGTCTTACTGGATACATGTCCATTTTCAGTAGAGGCCCGGGGAGATAAGCTCCTTGCAAAAAATAACAAAAACATTATTACATACAATTATGTTACAGGTTAATACAGAAATTATCATAGAGGTCTAAATACCTCCCATTTCAAAAAGCCTTTCAAAACCTTCAGTACTGTGTAGCACTGCATCACATGTACATGTGCATGATACAGAACAGAGGAAGGGACCAAAACACAGCTGGGATGAGTGCTTCACCTATAAAAGAATGAAGCATATTCAGGGGGGAAAAGCAGTGGTCATGTTCAACAGACTGAGAACGTAGTACTTCTAAAACCTACCAGGATACTTTTTAAAAAGTGTTTTTGCAGTGGGCACGCCCTCTGTGACCCCTGTGTTGGGCTGGACTTAAAAAAGTGGTCATATTTAACAGACTGAGAACACTGATCCTCTTAAAGCTGCAAACACATCTTCTAAATAGTGTTTTTGCAGTGGGGACTAGCCCTTTGCAACCCCTATCTGAGGGAAAAGCCCTACCCCTTTAAATTTACATACTCTGACTACACATTACACAATAGTTGCTAAAGGAGATAGTCCATGTTAAAGTGCATGGTCTTTGATGCACGTTAATTGCATGCAATGTTCAGTTATTTAGAATATGATCAACTGGTCCTCAGTAATTTCTGTGGAAACTGCTGCAAGTAACAGGGTACTACCTTAGCATGTGAGGTGGCAGTTTAATAAATTCCTAGGCGGGTGCTTCAGAATCCATCATCAGTATTTATGCATGGACCCTCATTGCCTTAAGCATCAAAACCTAACTTCTGGCCTATGCTGAAGAATAATCTTGTGATAAACTTCAAAGATACAGGAGCAGCTCACTGTTCGCTTGACCTTGCACTACCAGCTAACCCCCTGACTTTCTGGGCCAGTAATAAAACTTTAATTGGTGCTAACATAGAAGCAAAACATGCACCATCTTTTCGGCTGAAGCATGGCATGACATCTTACCTTAACACTGTGAGCAAAGCAGCTATTGTGACTTCATCAGCATGATTAAGGGTGATGTCACACGTAGATAAACTGATTGAAGACATCCATACTGCATCAAACTAGTATGAGCCTCACCACCCACACACTTTGTATACCTAACGATATCATTAGCAGATTTATTTATTTATTTATTTATTTATTTATTTATTTATTTATGTACTGTTTGTTAATTTGGTAGGTGGAGTGGTCAGTTAACCATTTTTAGCCACGAGCTCAGTAAGTAGAATACAGATGATTTTAACAATGTATCTACTACAGTAGGTTATCACAGACTTGGTATTCGCAAGTACATTTATACAATTAGTGGTCATTTAACATTTCCAGTGTAGATGATACAGTAAATTAACATCTGTTCAATCTGTACAATCAATGAACAATCAGAGAGAATATCACAACTCCACTAACAGTAATATGTTTGTGACATCTCATGAAATAGAATAGCATTTGTTATATAATGTCTTTACCATAGTACAGTTTGAATCCTACAATGTAGCATTTACATTGAAATGATCGAATTAGCCATTATCTCAGTAGTAGCTGTATCTAAATTCTACCTGTAAATGCTCTTTTAAAGCATGCTTAAATTGCTTACTATTTTTTTGTTTTTGTTTTGTTTTTTAACATCAGTAGGCAAATCATTCCAGGTAGCTGGTCCTAATTTTGGAAAGACCTTTTCACCCACCATATTTTAAATGGAGGGTGAGCCGAACATAAACTGTCATTTTAAGAGTTTCTGAGTTCATAAATGGCCTCTTGTATCAGTAATTTTTGTTTTAGAGGAGGACAGTAACTATTATTTATTATCTTAAAGATTAGAAAACGTAGGAGATTACAATGCATTGTTAGGAAAAGATAGCCATTTAGCATTTTCAAGGAACTTGCAATGGTGCATCATAGGTTCTACAAAAAGGCTGGATCTACATGTTTTGTTTGCTGCATCCAGAATTGTTTAGGAATTATAGGCTGAATGTAGCACAAGAAATGGGAGGCCATATTCCAATGTGGGCATTAGCATGTTTTTGGCAACTGCAAGATGAGTAGCTACTGAGAACAAATAATTGAGTTTGTAACCAAGTTTTAATTGGAAAATGACTTCATTGATTATATTGGTTGTATGTTTATGGAAGGACAGGGAAGTACTGAGTGTAAGGCTAGGATATCTCTGTTCTGGGATGTTGGGGATGGTGCTCCCTTATTCCCTTTCTGATCCAGTAGAAATATTGGAGGAATAGTAGCCCCTTTTATGTCTGGGGAAAAGATCATTACTTTAGTTTTCTCTGGATTAATTAGTAGTTATTGTACTATTAGAACTGATGGTTTGTGAACTGTACCAGGCCATAGCCCTAAAGCCACAGTCTGAAGAACCACTGTTTGAGGCATGCAGACAAAGGTCTTTTGCTTCTGATCACTCAACCACTGTGCAAAGATCATGATGTCATTTATAATTAAATTAGCAGATTTGCACTTGACAGCCTGAGGCACAGAGCTTCAGAGAAGTGGCTATCACCACCCAGGTACAATGCAAGTCTGACTTTATAAAGTACAAACTGCAAGAAAAACAAAACACAGCCAAGCTAGAATTTTCACTGTGTGATATCTTAAACCTTCTGTAATAGAGGCCCATGGGACATATGCAAATGACCTCTTAAGGATGTCAATTGTTTCAGCTACACAGCTTCTTTGTACATATATCCCACGGGCCTCCACTACAGGAGGTATAAGATATTACACAGTGAAAATTCTAGCTTAGCTGGGTTTTTCTTGCAGATTTTACTGAATGGTTTATCTGTGTTATATTTTTACTCTTTAGGAAAGTATAATAAGAAATACAGTCAGACTAAGGGTTGCATAAACTATTCATATATCAAAATGGAAAACAGGTTAGTACAAAAACATTGCCAATGTACTACTTAATACTAACTTTTTTGTCACTAAATCAAAGAAAATTACCATTAGGGTCAACAGAATCCTGATCCTAGACCTCTTTCAAGAAAAAAAAATAGAAAGCACACACTCAAATGCAGACAGAAACAAACTCAAACACATAAACTAGTATAAGCCTATACGCAACACGAATTATGGCTCTAATCTTATGTATGGACTTATATGTAAACAGTGAGCTAGCAAAGCACTAACTTTAAATTAAAACATGCATGTAAGACTAAATGCAAAAGTAACTGCATTCCTAACTGTAAATCTCATCCTAATCTTGATAATATGACACTGGTCTAAACCTTTCCTTTAACTTATAATTTTACAGCAGTGAGAAGACTTTCATGGAGTTGTCCCAGCTTACATTTAGCATTAACTCTAGTATTGTTAACCATGCTGTTTTAAAACCATACCCAACATTGTAACTAACCAAGACGTTAAGCCTAAGCCTAACTCTAAACCTTACTCCAATCCAAATCCTAGTAATATCAGTCTAAGACAACATTAATCCTAGCCTAAACTATAACTCCAACTTCTTATAGCACCAGCACACTAGCAGGGCATCAGTCTAAGGCACTAGTTACTCTCACTGAGGACTACATCAGTTAGCCAGATGGCCAGCTGATGTAGAACAGGCACAGTAGCAAGAAGCTTGCTGCCCTTCCTTCTTGGAGTCCATGGACCGAACATTGTATGGCTGACCCTTGGTGGACAATAAAGTGCAGGCAGAAGTCACTCAGAAATATGTTTTAAATCATATAGAGACCTAAGACTTGAGTTCATAGCACACCAGTGATTGGGACACACAACTACACAATTCTGTAGTTGGATGTCTGGACTGCTTTGCTGACAATAATTCTACAATGCTGTTGCTCCCTAAAGATGATACCCACAGTCAAATTTACTGTTGAAATGAATGGCTTTTCAGGTTTTGGGGTGTGTCACTGATAAGCACTAAAGCACTACTAACTGTAAGATGGGGGGTTGCATGTATAAAGTTTTTAGTGGCTGTGAACAAGGCTACAGTACTGACTTAAACTTTAATCCTAACTCCAACTGTTACTCTAACTATAACACTAACCCAAAATTAAGCCCTAACATGATGCCTTATCTGTACCTTTACTTCTAACTTTAACTGTAATTCTAAATCACACTCTTACTGTAGCATAACCTAAACTTGAACCATTTAACTAAAAAATGGAGGCATGTCTAAATGCAGAACTAACCATAACTCGAACACATAATCTAAACTTAAACTCAACTCATATTAGTTATTTTTAGGGTCTATATTACATCACTGAACACTTAAAAAAGCAAATGGTGATTAATCGACCCTGTGTAAGCGAAAGCTTATAATGCCGAACTGTCAGCACAGCGATTTTTTTCCATGGGAAATAAATTGCTGTTCCAACAAAAAAAAAAAAAGAAAACACTTTAAACATTACATTAAGTAAAGGGCTTCGCCCCCACACGCCCCCACACTTCCCCTACTTAAATATATCAACTCAGAGATCACACTACAGTGCCGAAAACGGCAAAGTACTGAAGCGGCCAAGCAAATTCTTTCCCAGGGAAAGAATTCGCTTAAAATACGCTTCAATATTTTGCCTTTTCAGTCTTTTCAGTTCGACCAAGATGCATTCGAAAGAATGCATCTTCGGTCTTGTAATAGGAACCCTTATTTTTATAACTCTGAATGCAGCTCTAAACATAATTTTAACCATTACTCATACACTAACTCTACATGAATTAAAACCACCTCAGCTCTTTCTCTAACTCTGAATGCAGTATTTGCTTAAGTCAGATTTAGTGTAATAATGTTACTGTGCTTAAAAGAGCTGTTGTTTGCCATCTGTTGTGTTTATTGTTTGCTATCTGTCGTCTTGTCTTTTGTTAAACATCTATGCATCTGTAACTTCGGTTTTGTTGATGCTGACAAAGGAATAATCACACCTTTTAAGCTGTTAAGTCAAATGTTGTCACTTGTAATGCAAGAATCAAAAATAATTGGGCCCTTGAAATTTGTTGTAATAAATGCAGTTCATGAAAAAGTTTTGTATAAAATGTAATGATTAACATGGGTTCATTTTGGCACCTACACCATAAACTAACCCTCTTTTCAAACAGCTGTATACTTTGTTGGCTCGTAAACTAAATATTGCTGACAACACAACTGATAATACATATATGCTAACTGTAATAGTCTTTCTTATTATTTGTTTCATAGTTTCAGGCCTCATAAAGCTAAAATGACTACAAGATGCATATTTATGCTGTTCTCAGGATAAAATGTTGTTTGCTTATAAACAGTGCACGAAGAATCTGCAATAAATTTACCAAGTGAGTAGAGAGATATCACAGAACTCCTTTTACAAACACACGCAAAAGTCAAATAAATATGTGAGCACTTAAAATCTTATAAACATTGTGTATATATACAAAAAGCCACCTCTGTATACGTCCATACAACTTTTGTTTTTATGCAGTCTCTACAAAATGCTGCCAAAATGATTAAGTCTTGTTGAAAAGAAAATTGGAATTAAATAACAGTGTTTAGAATAAAGTATTAACTTTTTTTTTTTGAAGACATAATGATGCTTGAATATGGCTATGCATACATAAACTAATGACAAATTGTGCTTCTGATACCATAGGATCCATCCAATGCCACAGGATCAACTCAAATCATTCTGTGTGTCACAGTGGAGAGTTTTGTTTATTTTTACAATGAAAAGAATGCATTGCTTGCGGAAGTAAACAATTCAAACCCAAAGACACAGAGGAACAAAGAAATGGGAAGATATTCTGAAGGAAAATATTTCAGACAACAAATTTAATAAATAACAATACAGTTAAATGAATTAGCGAATGAGTGCCATGGCCAGTAAGGAGTTACATTTTCAGACTTCACTTCTTTAAGGAGCAGTTTTATGATTTTTTTGTTTAAATGAGCTCCATTCAAGAAAAATAGCATATACAATAGGTCTTGCAGATCTATTTCAGTGTACCTGAATAAAAGTTTTATGTTGGGTGTTTGATTCTGATATACCATCACTAAACAATAAGTAAGCTATGCAGGAGCAATTAAGGTCAGAGACATTCATCAGCCTGGGAATAAACTTTGATATAGTCTGACTTTTCCTTAAGAAAGCATTACTTCAATTTACATCTCAACAAAACTACCTAAAAGTGATAACTTAATATCCTGAAATAATAAATAATTCCCCCAACCAGCTAACTCCTGGGTACAAACTGGCATAAAATGTGTTTTACTTAAGTATAATGAATAGGTTTTAGTTAAATGTACAGACTACAGTGTCTCATATTTTATATGAAGAAAACTTATACTACAACAGTACTAGTTCATAGTGTCAAGGTGTATAGATCACATGATGGTTCCCTAGCAACTAACGTATAGGGTTATGTGTACATAGTATCCCATGGCAACCCATGTACTGCACTACTGGGAAATCCTGGCAAATTAACATAAGCACCAGCAAACAAGACATCTGATGGTCAGTAAGTGGTTCAAGTTAAAAGAAATGGTATACAGACTATCTATTATTAATATTATTGTTATTATTGTCTTTTGCTGTTACACATAATAACATTAATGAAAATGATGGGTGTGTTTTATATGAGCAGCTTGATGTGGTAGTTTACACTTCTAAGACAAGAGTTCATATTTACTGAGAGAAACATCACACCTCATGCAATGTATGAAAGTTGGTTCTTATTGGAAGATATTGTTGGTAAAAAGTGACACACCTGAAGCCAATGTAATATATCTATATTATAAAAGCAATTGAAGCAACTTGAAAAAACTCTTGAACATCCAGTTGGCTAGAAACATTTTAGTTGCTATACCATTTTTTCCCCAATTGCCTTCCATCCATCAGCTTATCGTAGACTGTACAGAAGCAGCAGGTGGAACGTCATCCAGGTAGCCAACAGTCTTCTTCTGCTTACCTTAACTCCTGTAACCACTGTGACAATCTAGATGAGTGTGACTCTCATGGCCCATGTGCACGTCTATGCATGGACATGTCCCCTGCTTCAGCATGCACTCTGCTTGGTGGGTACTAGTCTTCAGCCCTTTATGCTGACATCTGGCACTCCTAGTCTCGGCCAGGTGTCAGACTTACAAAATACTCGGCTGTATCCCTCCCCTCTGGACAGGTGTGCCAGCATAAGATACTTACCAAAATTTCTGCCAGCTCCTGCTGTGTCTAGATCATTAACTGAGCTTGGATCATCTGATTTGCTGTCGAGGATTTATCCGTCTATGCAATGGAACCCATAATCAAAGGACCCTGAAAAGGAATGTTTCTGTCAGCCCTATCCATTGCTTTTTGATTTTCTGTGTGTGTGCTGGCCATTTTTAAATTATTATACTTCTCACTATTCGCATCCTAGCAACGCAACCTAAACACGTGGCCATACTTAAGACTGAAATCCAAACTACAGGGCAGGCCTGCAGAGCTGCAACTCTGAAGGCAAATGACTTCCTGACTAAATATGTCATTCTAGTCAGTAACATATTTAGACTATTTCCATCTTCAAGGGACCAACACATTAGAGACTGGGTTCAGTAAATCAGCCTTTTCAACAAGCTAAATTAATTTGTCTTGGCAAACAGGACTTGATGAATCTTGTGCAAATAATAGCAGAACTACTGGAAGCTAAATTAGCAGACATTTATAGATTAAGGTTAGTTTGGTCACTTTCAGGTGCTGGTACAATAAAAGACATTGATAAAACATGAACAATATTAAATAAAACAGACTTTTAATTACCCACACTGGAAGTTGTTCAAATTCAGTTATCACTTTATTTTCTTCATTCTAAACAAACATACTGTAAGTAACTCTTAGTTCCAACAGCTGCAGAAAAATGTCCTCAATGAAGGATCCAAGATAGACATGGCTTAACATCACCTACATACATACAAATACATACAAACATTTCAAGCATGGGCAATAACGACCTTCTAGTCTGCCAATATACCAAACAATCATTTCCCCTGATAATGTCCAACTTGTTCTTACACATATCTAAACTACTGCTCATTTTAATATAATTTTGTAGTCTGTCTCATTCATCAGCTACTTTCTCATTGAAACAATTAGTATATTTCTTATTCCTATATAATCTCCTATACAAATTATCAGATGATTCTATTTTGCTCTGCCCTCCGTACCTGGATAAGTTTTCCTGTTAAATATGTAAATGAAACACTGCACAAGTGCTGATATTTTAATCTTTCATAATAAGTTAAATTTTCACATCTGTGGATGTCTTTGCTATGTTTCTGCTGTACTCTTCAAATTTGCATGTGCTAATTTTTTTCATAGGGTTTTGATATTATTATTCTATACTCTAGTTTTGCTCTGATGCAACTTACAAACAAGAATTTCATAATTTTCGATTTCCCAGATTTTATAAATCTTTTTCATATGGCCTATACTTTTATAACTGTCATTTACCAATTTCTTTATGATCAGAAATTAATCTATAGTTTCAGTCACTCTGTGCTATATTAAATATTCTTATTTCAGTCCATATTTGCCAAATCTCATATGCTTAGTTTTTGATATATTTAAAAAAATTATATAAAAAAAAAAATTACCTGAATCTCCTTGTGTTCTGCCTGTGCTTCTCAAACATTTTAGAAATATAAAGTATATTTTAGTGCATTTATTATAACTGTATTTGCCTTAATATTGCTACAACTCAAGTGCTCTAGGTTGCACTGCATCTGAATTGTTTGTGTGTTTTAGCTGCTTTTCTGTATATATAGATTTCTCTGTATATGTAGACTAGCTACTTATTCTACTGTATTACTGCCTCTTAAATTGTTTTTCAGTTGTGCACTTGCCCTGCTTCATTTAAAAAGTTTTAAATTGCTAATTTTGTAGAGTTTTAATTGCATTTACTGTTTAGGACTACACACTCAAGTGTATTAGCCTTTTCTGTGTTTATTTACTGCATTATTGCATTGTTTAGCCTGTTTTAACAAAAAAAAAAAAAACTATCTTGTTTGCTCGTTTCCCACCTTTCCTAGTCAGTATAGTCCAGATCCCAGGTTTTGCTTGTCTCAGGACTTTATTTTCTGTGTTCAGAGCTATCCAGACCTTGCTGTGGTGGAGGGAAGTTCTACTGCTTACTAGTGGGGGTGATAAGCATTGTACTGCCTATCTAACACTAGAGGAGTAGTTTCCAGCTCTGAAATTTTAATTTTATTAGCCTTTTTGGGCTGATTTCTATCCTTTTCAACCTTCTGGCTTAAAAACACGTGTGCTTGCACATTTTTCGCATAGTGCAGCACCGTGGGGATACAGTTAAACTATTCCAGGTGCCAGAAAGTCTGCTCTTTAAATTTTCCCTTAGAACTAGCTGGTTTCTCAGTAGTAGCACTAAAATCTGAACCCCCTGTGACTAGCACTTGCTCTAGAACCTGCTGAAAAGCACTAGGAAGCCTGAAACTGACACAAGCACTCAACTCTCCTTGTCAATAAGGAGAAATTAATCGTAGGCACTAAGCAGCCTATAATTGCAAAGTACCTTGAAAAGGTAAGGGAAAACAGCTCTTGTACTTTACAAAAAAAGCACCTAAACAGGCATGTCCAAGAGTCAGCTTCCGGTGATTTCTCCTGTCCACCTGGTGAATCTGGGCATACTGGGGCAATGCGGCAACTGCCTCATGTACACAGACAACCCTTTCCCCCTACCACCCAACACTACAACCTGCGAGAGATCTACTTACCTAGCCAAACTGGAAGCAAAGCTCTCTCCAGCCAAGATTGTGCTAGACAGTCAAGAGGAGAAGGTTAACACCTGCACTACACCTCAAGCAAGTCATAGCCCTTCAAAACCCACACATAGCAACACTAAACCCACATATGCGGAGGCCCTTAGCATTAACCTGCCCAAGCAACAAGGACCTCCGAAGCTGAAATGCAAACAAACACCAGCCACAACCAAAATGACACATAGCTCACAACACCAGTGTGCTACCCAACAACAGCCCCTAAGGCAAGACAATGTACCCAACACTTTAGTCATAGGTGACTCTATAGTCAGGCACACTGAAGTCCCACTCACCAGGCTGAACAAGGAGAAAATTACAGTCAGCTACCTGTCGGGTGCCAGGATCCACCACATAATGCATGCACTCAAGTCACTCCGCAACAAGTACAAATACGACTCTGTCATTGTCCATGTTGGAGTGAATGACTTGAGACATACCTCCCTGGACTACATGAAAAGAGACATGGAAGAGTTCTTGGATCATGTGGCCCAGGCAGGTATGACCCTAGCCCTGAGTAGCATCCTGCCTTCTCCCAGAATGATACCACAGTATAAGGACAAAATGTTTGACTTCAACAATTGGCTAAGCTTCTGGTGTCATACAAAGGGGATCCGGTATCTGTCTGCCTGGGAAGACATGATCGACAAACCATGATGCTTTGCCGGAGATGGTCTGCATCTGTCACCCCTGGTATTCACATTACTGGCTAAAGCTCTTGCCACCCCTATAGTGCCTTTTTTAGGCAAGGTTCAAAGGACAAAACCACCACCGTAACAGATACAAGCATGCAAATTCTGAAGGTAATGCTACTCAATGCTAGAAGTCTAAACCTCAAAATGCACTCTCTCGAGGCACTCCTAAAAATGGAGAACATCAATATCTGTGCAGTAACTGAGACCTGGTTCAAGGCTCCAGAGAGTACCCCTGCAATACCAGGCTACAACTCTTACCACACTTTTCAGCCACCAAACCAAGACCGAAACACTAAAAGTGGAGGAGTGTCCATATTCACCAAGGATATTCACACCTCCAGGCTAGTTGCCCAACACAATCCATCTGAAATTCTCCAGGTGCAACTAACACTAGGTAAGACTGCAATTCAAATTGTAGCTTGCTACAGATCCCTCACCATGCCCCTAGATTCTCACTACATCTTTCTAAACATACTGGAAAATATTAAGATACAACCAAACACCCTAATGCTGGGTGATTTCAACTACTCTTCCATTAACTGGGAAAACTACTCGGGTACAAACACCGTTTCCCAACGGTTCTTAGAATTCATAAATTCCAATGCCCTGGATCAACTAATCCATTGTCCAACCAGGGGCTTCAATATCCTAGCCCTGGTCATTACCAACATGGGAGATAGATGCTCCACACCAGGTGGTCATCCCCTCATTGGTCAGGTCTGACCATAGGCAAATCACCCTTGACATCCACATCCCACCCCCACCCCCCAGTAAGAAAACCTCTGTAAAAAACTTCTCCAATGCCAACTTCATGCTACTGAGGTCAGAAGTGACAAACTTCATGACACCCATGCAGATGGGATCTGAAAATTCAACTGCTGAATCCTACACTAAGGCACTGTATGAGCACATCCACTCGTGCATGAATTGTGCCATCCCAAATAGAACCAAGGTGCTCTCCTCTAAAAAAAAGGAAGCCAATCTGGGGGTCTCCTGCTATAAACAAACTATACAACAGAAGGAAGAAACTGTTGCAGAAAAGAGGAAAATCCCAGGATGCAAAAAACTCCCGCACCAGCCTCAGTAAGAAGCTGAGATCCCTCATAAAATCCTCAAAAGCTAGTTACGAAAATAAAATTGCAAAAGATTCCAAAGACAACCACAAGGCATTCTATAGCTATGTCAAGAATCTAAATGGCAATGCTCAGATCTGCTCTGAGCTACAACAGAATGGCATTAAACATACTGATCAAGGATATTGCCAATATCCTGGCAGATCGATTTAGTGCCAACTTCACTCCCCTCTCACCCCCTAAAGGGCCCATCTCAATACCAAAAGATTGCCAAATTCCAGTAATCATGGCCACACAGGTAGAAACCACACTCTCCAAAGCTAAAAATACAGTATCCATGGAACCAGATGACATCCCGGGCTGAGTACTACATAAACTACAAAATGAACTGGTACCTCACCTAAGTGTCATGTTTAATCATAGCCTCACCTCAGGCTTTGTGCCCACTGAGTGGCGCACAGCTACAGTTATCCCACTCCACAAGGGGGGATCCACCTTGGATCACGGGAACTACCGTCCCATCAGTCTGATGAGCCTGATCTGCAAGGTCATGGAATGCATTATCATGGAACTTATAAACAAAGACAGTGGCAACCTTCAAACACTGGACCCCACCCAGTTTGGGTTCGTGAAGGGCCGATCTTGTCTCCTGAACCTGATTGACTTCTTCAAATCAGTCCCCAGAGCTGTGGACGAGGGTAAGGCGGTCCACACAGCCTATCTGGACCTCACCAAGGCCTTCAACACCATCCCCAACTCTGGAATCATAGATAAACTTACTAAGCTGGGCATAAATCCCTACGTCACTCGATGGGTTGCCAACTGGCTTACTGACAGAACCCAGACTGTAAAAGTAGCAAACTCCAAATCCAGCTCCAGACAAGTGACAAGTGGAGTACCTCTGGGTTCAGTCCTGGGACCACTCTTGTTTGGCATCTACTTCTCTGAAGTACAGGCCAACACTAAGGGACTCTGGCTAACAAAGTTTGCAGATGACTGCAAACTGGAAACCATTATTGAATCCCCAAATAATGCGGATATTCTACAAAAGGGCCTTACAGAAACAGATGCCTGGTGCCAGAGCCATGGGCTCAAGCTTAATGCCAAGAAATGTATAGTTATCCCCTTTGGAAAAAAACATGCACCCATGAATTACCACATAGGTGGCAGTACACTAAGCATCGAAAGTGTGATGAGAGACTTAGGGACACTGGTGGACAGTGGTCTCACCTTCGATAACCACATCACCACAACAGTCAGGAAATCCTTCTATGTGGCACACCTCATCACTAAGGGCTTTTCATCCAGAAAAAAGGAGGTCATTGTCCCACATCCCTCATTAGACCCATTATAGACAAAAATGCCCCTTTGGTATGTACCTCACAAGACAGCTGCAACAGCTGGAAAGGCCAACGAAATACCTCACTAAAAGAATCACAGGCCTAAAGCAGATGCCTTATGCTGACCATCTAAAACAACTCCACCTACACTCTGTGGCATAGCGTCTACTCAGAGGCGATCTCTGCTTAGCATACAAGGCCATGTCAAACCCTGAGCTGTTGGACATGCTCCACTTAAAGAAATCCCAGTCTCTCAGAGCTACACACTCCAGGGATCTAAACCTTGTCATCACAATGAACAAAACATGCTGGAGGGATAGGTTCCTGACCCAGACACTCCTCATACTCTGGAATAGACTGCCCATACATATCAAGCAGAGCGCCTCCTTGGCCCTCTTCAAAAGAAACCTTGATGACTGGATAGGAGATAGGAAATTCACCCCGGGGATCATGTCAGTCGTCCTGCTAGACAAGGGTCCAGGGAAGTAAATATTGTGGGAAGAAATATCCAGGGAATTGTTATGGCTAGGCTTGTATAGGCCCTAATGATGATAGCCTAGTACCAACCTATGAACCTATGAACCTATGCTCAAATGGCCAATTTAGACAAGTTATTTTGCAGACATGCCCTGTCTGTAACACATGTAATCAGTTTACCTATTTTCAAGTCTTCTGCTTGTAGAATACCTCAGATGAAAATATAGATCTGAAAGATGCAACCTAAACAAATATGGACCTAGCAAAGAGCCCTATAGGATACCCTCAGTGCAACCTAGAATTTTACCTGTCCAATTGCTGTGTGATACTTGTCATGTCATATTTATAAGGCATGCAGCTATCTATCTTATCAAGATTACATTAATAACTAGTTATTTTAATTCACCGATGAATGTTTTGTGTATGACTATATCAAAGGCTGAAGATAAGTCCATATAAATTACATCACACCACGTTTTTTCATTTCAGATTCTCCAGTACAATTTAGAGATTTTGACAAGAAAGTCTTAGTTTTCATCTGGAAGTAAACTGAAACCAGACTTGAGATGTGTTCCCAGAAACTGAATTTTGAACACTTTATCATTTAGCTTTCTTCATTATTCAAGTATTATACATTTCAGAATGCAATTCATTTATCTAAATTTCTATAGTCAGATTTTTCCAGCAAAAAAAATTGCAGCAGGTGATCTATACAATAACTTACATAAAATCTAAACAATTTCACTTCAAAATAGACTTTAGTCAGGACAACTACAGCAAATATACTGAATTGCTGAAATCTATGTCATAGCAACAGGGATCCCAGAGAAGAAATATCGATGGAAGGCTCAAAGAAGAAGAGAAACAGGCAGAATTTCTATTAATTTAGAATCGCAAGTTAATGAAAAAAAATGAAGATGTAGAAAACAAAAGGAGGAAACATAACCAAATTTTGGGATACCTGAGAATAAGGAAGAAGAAAATATGATAAACATCCTTCCAACATAGATACTAAAATCAGTAAATCTAAAAGAAGGATTATCAATTGGTATTTAAAGGGCACATAGGTCATTAAGAGGGATGTCAGCAAATCTTAACTCTTCTTCATGGTCCATAATTGTTTGATTTACTTCATTTGTGAACAAGGATGTAGGATACAAATCACCTGGGTAAAATTCAGAACAGTACTGTAACATTTGACAGTGACCATTCTGCAAAAAAAAAAAGGAAAGGAAAGCCTATTGGTCTTTTATTTAACTCTGAAATAACACAACCTCAAAATACACACATGCAAATACTGGCTGGGTTTATAGATTACTAACACATTGTGGAGGACGAATTAGCTCAGTAATGGCTATATGCAGGGTGTGAGCAATTCTAAGTCATAGATAGTGCAGCCTCACAATGGTCAAAATGGGGCAGTATGCATAACCTGATGAGTGCATAATGATGTGTAAATGAGGATCTCTATGCAAATTAACTATATAAATTATGTAAATGAAAGAACCTAAAAGGGTGCATGGATCATAGAAATATATAAACTTGTAGTGTTCTGTGGTGGCACATACCGATTTTGAATGCTAAGGTTCATGGTGTGTATGATGACAGATATGCTAGGAAATAGCAGCAGCATTACTACAACAGCTTGCGTTGGGAGTTGGTGTCACAGCTGGTGCTGGCAATGCTGTGTGGCACAGCCATCTGTACCAACAAAGGAGGGTTAAACAACATCTGACATACAACCAGCCGACACACCATGAGACTGTGCACCATTTCCAAGTGGGCAGGGATACTTTAAGGGACCTAGCTGTACTGTGACACCCACAATTAGAATCAGGAGTAGGGAACATATGATATGCTCATTCCTATAGATGCAAAAGTATGTGTAGCATTAACTGTCTTAGGTACAGGAGTCTACTAGCAATCTATGGAGTACACTTTAAGGATATTACAGGTGTTAGCCTCTTGAATCTTAAACAATTCCTTGACCATATACTACATATAGAAACCTGGTTCCCTATTACAGCAGAGAAGAGAACCAGCACCTTCCAGGCCCGTTATGACACTGCCCATTTCCCTGAGGTTCGAGGTCATACATTGCATGTTTGCACTCAAGGCCTCACAAGTTTGAAAAAGCCTGTGATACATTAATAGGAAGGTATTCCACTCCCTGAACTGACAGATGGTCTGTAATGCCAAGGGTATTATTTATAATGCCTCAGTGCACCATCCAGACAGTCCAAATAATTTATACACTTAGCACATTTTTGACCTATACCAATAGTTCCTATAAGGGATCACCTAGTTTGTAGGTGCATACACATGTCAGATATGCCTGTACACAGAGGTACCATACATGTAGTGATCAGGCCACACACATTGTTTGTTGTGTGTTGGAGATGATGAAAGAAGTGGACCTTGATACATATTCCACAGACCATGCATGACATGGTATATAATACAGCCCATGTGGAAACATGAAACATAATTGAGCAGGTATACAGACTACTAAATGATGCTTCTAGTGTGTAGACATCTCCAGAATATCACTATAATATAGTCCAGACATATTCAGTACGACATTTGTTGTGTAAGTCATGCTCCACAACATTGTACTGTGCAAACAAACAGAGCAATTGGTAAACATCATAGCAGGAACTTCCATACAAGTTAAAACAGCAGCAGAAGGGCAAGATGGAGAGTCAGGGGTGGTACATGTAGAACCACAGCATACATACAGGTGGAACAATGCATTGCAGGACTGACACAGAGGCTGTGTATAGTCTACACACTGTGCCCTGAGATAGACAACACAGAATAAAATGATGCATGCAGTATCACACTCAGGCTATGCATGCACTGGCTGTCAAGCATCACTATATCCACACAAGTGAGGGAGTTGGTAGGACACAGTTATTACCACTTGCACAGGTTGGGGATTTTAACCCTAGATGGTGTGGCAGACGTATAGGACGTGAACATGTTATCCATATACTCTGGGAGGGTGTGAGTAATCAGGGAGCACATCCTTCTGTGGAGGGATTGAGCTTCTACAACATGGCAGTTGTCAATGTCTTCTGTGTTGCTTTGTGGTGTTGGGGCTCAATCCTGTCTGTGACAGGAAAAGAGTAGAACAACAGAAATGTGCACATGCACCCTAATGAGGTATACCTTGTGTTGAACCCGAGGAACAGTGTCACCCACAACCTAGATGGCACCCACAACTTTGGTGGCAGGCCATGTGCGCACACTTTACAGTCTGTGTAGTCTGATATGGAACACTCTGTCCCTAACCACCTCATAACCAAAGCCTGCAGACTGGATGGATGCACCTGTAGAGGCAGCATTTGTCACATGTGACCTCAGCAGCACTGTGTGCTCCCTGTCCCTACACACCTTGTCACTATGCAACCAGTGTAGGTCTTTCTGAAAACCATGGAGCACACTCACTATCTCCACAATGCTGAGTGAAGCAGACATCTGTACCTGGATCACTGACATGTACATCCACTGGTTAATTCTGAGTGTCATAGCAATATCAGGAACAGTCTTGGATTCATGATGGTACTGTATCCCCCTACCCACCTGCATGTCTCACATATAATAGATGTACCCATATTAGAGGCGGTCTGTACGTCAGATGCTGTGTGGATTGAAATGCATTGACTTCACAGACATCTGCAGAGCTTTTTAATTATAATTTTTGTCACGTGTTTGTTTTATTTAAAATATAGGAGCTGATTGTGTCTTTGTGGTATATGTTGTAATCTGTGTCTATTTTGTTAGTAATTGGATGTAGAAATAGTTCAAGATTGCTCTTGTTTATTGTTGGTTGTGTTCATGAAGGAATTTAAATGTATATTTTATATATATATATATATATATATATATATATATATATATATATATATATGTGTGTGTACATACGTAGACTAAATATTAATTTGAATCAGATGATATAAACTTTGTAGATTCACATTTCTATTTGAGAATTTTAAAATGTTGCTAGATAATTTCAAGGTTACTGGCCACAGATCCAGATCAGATTATGTTTTTAGAGGTCACTGGTCTTTTTATTATATTGTTAATCAGCCTTATAATCTAATGCACGACCTCTTTGTTAACAGTGTGATATTATTTCTAACTTTACATTCATACATTTAGAATGAAACTCCTTTGATGCCAGAGGGGTTTTTTTTAAGATCACTGATCATATTTTCAAAATTTTGAAGAATGCAATTGAATACATTTCTGTTTAAGTTAAATGTTTGCACTAGGATTCAATACTCCTTTAACATCCAAAATAAATCTAGGTTTGTGGATGTGATGCTGTTTTTAAAATAGTTTAATCCTTTGGAGTTAATTAATTAATTAATTGATCTGATATCTTGTTAGCAATGGTTTTTGCTTCTCTCATATGCTATTATTTTCAAAATGTAGTTTTATAGTATACCCAATATATTAGGCAGGAAACTGAGTATGTTATACATTTGTGTTGTTAATATTTAGACCCTCAAGTTATCTGCAGTATGTTGGTTATATATATAATTTGTGACATATAGTGTGATCACAAATGCTTTGCTGATGTGGAAAGAGGACAGTCACAACTCATAAATACTCTGTGTATCTATTTTGTATCTTGATATTTTACACTTAACAGTTAATACATGACTCAAGATACAGTGTTCTAGAGCAATACAATATATTTATTTATGTATGTCGCATATAACTGTTTTCTCTTAAGTGTCCTACAGACTGGAGCCTTACCTAGTGAAGATACATTGATTGTAAAGGCTAGCCACCTGGTGGTGTGAAACTTGGCTCTAGATGATTGTCACTGCTGAAAGTGGCATCCTGACCCCATGTGCAAAAATGAGAAAAAAGGGTTGTGGCTGGATGGATGGATGGCTGGATGGATGGATGGATGGATGGACAGACAGAAATAAGTTACATTTTGAAAGATTTCAAATTAAAAATATATAAATAAGAATTAGTTTACAAATGTTCAATTAATCGTTATCTTAGCTGAATACATTTTGCCTTGTTTTACTTTTTAAATCTTGAAAGGCTGGCTAACTTGTCTAATATAAACTTGCAAGAATAATACAACTATAAACAGAGCATATTAAAAATAACAGGACATCATCCACATATAACAGGAATTGAAAGAAAACTGTGCATCTTTGTCTTTATGGAGATACTTCATTGATAAATATAACAATAAGTTATGTTATCTATCCATTTACTTAATAAAATGTTTGGATATATACTGGCTGGGGTGGGTCTATATCATATTGTCAAATGCTTAATTGAGCGAATTGCTATTCATCAAACCCAATTAAGTGAAAGCTCAATTAAGCGAATGACAATTTCAGCAAAAACTTTCCCAGGCAAAATAACCACTAGGCCAGCTCTCGATCATAACCAAGACAACAAAATGTAAAAATCTGCAAAGTTGGGGGTTACACCCACCACACCCCCCCCTAACTAAATACACCAACTCCGAGATTGCACTACAGTGGGGGAAAGGACAAACACCCAATAACAGCCAACCATGTCCTTTCCCCAGGACAGTTTACACAGAAATTGTTGTTTGCGTAATTGAGCTTTCACTGAATAGGGTTTGATGAATAGTGATTCGTTCAATTAAGCATTCATCAAACTGAAGTACACCCGGCTACGGTATAGTATATAACAATGGTAGTTATGAGAGGAATATTAATATAAATATATATATTTCCTCAACATATAAATATAAAAGTAATATGTATGCTAGTAAAAAGGAAAATAAAACAGTCAAATAAATAAGATAATATTGAATTGCAGGATGTTGAGGGTGCTATGATATAGTATAGACTTTTATTAAAAGGTTATATCAAGTACATCTAGAGGTGTGAGCATAATGATAAGAGTAAAGTTCTGAAAATCTTAATTTCATAGCCTATTCAAAATAACCAAATCCATCAAAAGATGTGAAAAATATTATCTTACAATTTGTATGAACAAATGGGGTCTATATCAGTTAATCGAATGCACTATTCAGCGAGCACCTCTTCATCAAACCTAATTACACAAAACGTAATCATTTGAATGATTGTTTAAATGAAATACTTTCCCAAGGTAAACAGCCACTTGACCAACCCAGCGACTGCAACAAAAACAGCACTATTTAAAACCTACCCTCTTGGGGAGCTGCATCCCCACACACACCCCAGTGTGGGGGGCTTTGCCACCCACACCCCCCTAACTAAATATATCAACTCCGAGATCATACTACAGTGGGGAAAAGGGAAAATCCCTAATGATGGCCCACTGTTTTTTCCCTGGTAAAAACTTTGATAAAATGATCGTTCGACAGAATAAGATTTCATTGTATTGGGTTCGACAAAGAGGTGTTCGCGGAATAGTGCATTCAATTAACTGATAAAGACCCAAAGAAATGTAAATGCTCTAACTTTTAAAAAAGGAAAGACAGATACATGGAATTATTGAGAATGAATGAATATGAGAGAAATATAAAGGAATTGTTTTTACGTGTGTACATGTAAATACCGTTAACTTAATATAGTGGAGAGTCTGTTGGAGGCAAAGATTTACTTCAAAGAAATGGAAATAATCATAACATTGATCTATATTCATAATAAGCAATATTGACTTTGCTCTTTATTTTATCGATTCACATTACTAGAAAATTTGAAATATTCAGAGTTATACTTAGGTGCATAGGTTAGTTGAGACTGATTAGAGGGTAAGTTTAAATATTGATAATTAATTAGACTATGACTCTATAGATTCCATAGTTAGGTTTGTTCTTTAACATATTTCAGTTTCTTTTTATAAATTACATTTTGCTTATGGTGCTTAGTGTGTTTTAGAACATTTAGAAATAATTTACTTAAGACTAGACAGATTTATTAAACATGATCATTTAATGTATCCTCCATTTATAGTAAACTGCATTACAATTGAAGTGTCTTTCAATTTAATATTTTATAATTCATCTAATTATGACATCCATTAGTTTTATTTCTGTAAATATCAATTAACTTAATACTGTCAAAAAGCAAGGAGGTTGTTTAAATACCTCGTGCATAATAAAGATGATATTGACTTTTTCCAAGAAACATATCTATTAGAAGAAAATATTAATAGATTTCATAGAAAGATAAAGTAGAGGTGTGGCCATACTCTGGAAGAATGCATTATATCCAAGAATTATAGTCCAAAATTGTTAGAAAAATATATAATAGTAATATGCATGCTTAGTGCATAAGCATTCGAGATTTAAAAGGGTTAATGCATTTATTCTGTTCACACTGCATGAATCTGCACAGCTATTAGAAACTTAACAAGAAGCATTTCATTTCTGCTAATGTCATGAAAATAACAAGAGACATTTCATTTCTGCTAATGTCACAAAACCTAACAAAGATATATTCATTTCTGCTTATGCCATGAGAAAGTATGCAGCTGCTAGAAGCTTTGATAAAGAAAACAATAGATGCTTGAAAGTATAAACCATAGTCAGCATTACTTTTACTAAAGCTAGAAATGTACCTTGAATCCAGACAAAATGTAACACATGTATTAGAACAGTACAATTGAAGAATTGAAAAGTTAAAATGGGCTAAAATAAGCCCAAGGCCAGGTTGTTTTTCTCAGAATGTTTTGCAAGCTAGCAAATAATCTAATCTAGTCAGCAATAAGTCTAGTAACATTTTCTGTAGAACATAAGGAAAGCTGCATCTAACTACGTCAGCAATAGAATAGTAACATTTTCTGTGTGACAGGAAGAGAACTGTATAAGAATAACATACTAATCACCAGTAATTCAGACAAACCTTGTGCCTACATGCTTTGTCTCCTTGCTGCAAGTAATAAAGGGTGCCTTGTTTGAATCTAATGTGAATTGGTCTTTGAAGTTTTTTCCTTTGACAGATTGGTCCTTCGGACCGGAACCCTCTCTTCACCTCGGATCAGATGGCCAGGTGGTTGAAACCGTACGGGGAAGAAACCAAATTGGTTCTTCTTATATGGAAAGTCCTCCGACTGAATTGTCATTCAAAAGAGGCCAGCCACTTTCTGATCTGTGACTGAAGGACGGGTCTCCGCGAATTGGTGATCAATCACATGGGCTCAGGTAAGCTGAATCTACTTTTTTCTGTTTTCTGTTTTAAATCAGGGACTAGATGTGTATTGTTTTTGTCAGACTGTATTTTTCTTACAAGTCAGGGACAAAAAATATTACTGTCTTGTCATAGATCAGGAGAAACAGAATAAGTAGGCAGTCATTCTGAAGAGACTATAACAAAATCCGTGGTACCACGTTAAAAAATAAGAGAAGTTATGTAATGATTAAAGGGTAGAACAAAATGGGTAATAATTGCACAAAAAGACCCCCAAACCCGCTTTTAACAGATGACGCAAAATATATGCAGTCGCAGCCCGCCGACAATATTAGATATTATTCAAAATGGATTAATAAATATGAATTAGACGGAAAATTAGAAAAATCCTCGCTTATCAAACTTATCAAACAGCTGAAAACCAATTCCAAAGGTCAGGTAAAAAAGCAACGTCGATTAGGAATTCCTCAGGCACACAGGTGGCTTGAGGAAGTAAACCGCAGGGAACAAAAAAACAAAAATTCAAAAGCAATGTTTTTAGATAAGGAGAACTATAACTTAGTAATAGCATCAGCACCTCCACCTCCCTTACCACAATATGAAGCAAGTGAACAGGTTAGTCCACCCCCATGATATCCTGTAGTCACTGAAGATAGAGATATTATGAAACTAAAACTGACTAAAATTAGAGATCCCATCAGGACCAGGTCCCAAACAAAGGCAGGTAACTCAGATGAATGCATCGGGTTAAGGCAAATGGTTAAGAATTCACAATCTATAAGTTAAGAAGAAGAAATATGCCCACTTATAGAAGTACCCAATCCTCAGGCAGGTCAAGACAATCAGGACCCAACTATTTTAGTGTATAGACCTTGGACTCCGGAAGACATCCGGAAAGCCACTGAGGGAATTCCCCATCCAAAGGTTAATTTTAGAAAATTCTCAGAAGATTTACAAGGAATGAGGCTGAGTTATAACCTAAATGGAGAAGAAATAGAAAAGGTAGTTAGAGAGACTGTAGGGCCAGATTGGTACATGATTAGTGGGAACTGGAATCCCCGTGAAGCTGCACAAAGACCCCTCCAACATAGCATTGCAGAATTAGACACCAGAGTAAAAGGTCTTACAGACCGCATCTCTGAAAAATGGTAACCTAGGGCAGACTGGACTTGCATTAATCAATGCATCCAACAAGAAGGTGAACCAATTGACCGGTACTACACCAGATTGTTAGAGTGTTTTAATAACCACTGTGGAATGCAGGTTCCTGAAGGTCAAATACAAGATTCCCCATATGAACAGCAGTTAAAGAATGCATTTTTAAAGGGCAGTATTGCACCTATAAGCAGTTTTATTACAAAACATATGGTAGACCATCGTACAAGCAGGTTACAATCATTACTTGAATATGCTAGGCATGCCGAAAGGCATTTTAATAGCAAAACGAAAAAGAAAGCTCAAGTATTTTCTGTAGAAGATGGAGCAGAAGTTTACGTAGTACAGTCTGGGAAAAAGGGCAAGAGAAATGTGCAGGGAAACAAACAATCTGATCAAAGATCAGAGGACTTTGAAGGGCGGAAGAAAAGGGGAGAGTGTTTTAAATGAGGTAAAAAGGGACATTTGGCAAGGGATTGCAAGAAAAACAAGAAGGCAACAACGGAAGACAAGGAGGGTGAGGACTGACTGTATGGTAGTCAGGAATCACTAGAAGGGGCTAGCAAAGAAAGGACAAATGAGAATGTGATAGAGGGAGTAGAGGAAGTGCAGGAAGTTAGTGACAATGAAGAAGATGAAATATTAGGCCTAGCTTTATTGAGCTTGTAGCTTTATTTAGCAGACACAAAACCAGAAGTTACACTCTTGGTAGAAGGGAGGGAAGTCAAATTCTTGTGTGACTCAGGGGCATCATGAACCCTGATACATCCCTCCAAACTGCCAGAAAACACAGAGTCACCTGATTACATACTGGTCAAAGCAGCTAATGGACAGCTGTATCGGGAGCCTCTCTCCTGTAACATTGCAATAACTGATCCAGTTTCAGGATTGACACAGAAAAGCAAAATTGTTGTTTCTGCAAAATGCCCAGTAAGCCTCTTGGGCAGAGACCTCATGCAGTTATTTGGTATAGCAGTAGTCCCAACCATGCAGGGTATGGAAGCACAGCGACAAATTAATACCTTTGCAGTGCAATCGGAGGGTGAAATGTTTTATTGGTACAGCCAGGACTTGGTTACGACTGGTCCAGGGACTGTGACCAAAGAGTTAATGAATGTGGCCATCAGCAAGTTCCCCTCCCTTGACATTGATAAGCAACACCTGTTGCACTGTACCCTGTATTATTGTAACACACCAGGACCTGATAAGGAATATGAGCAAGAATTATTTACGAATCATGCAAACAGATTGATATTGCGTAACCTGTACTGGGACACAGAAGGGAACAGTGTAGCCAGCTGTTCATTGCCCCAGGAGTTCTTTGCACTTCATAAATCTAATCAATTACCACGTTAGCTTAACCAAACACAGAAATATAGAATGGGCAGACCTAGGAGAAAGAGTCACGAGATGGGAGAAACAGACAGAATTAGAACTGTCAGAACAGGGAATACAAATACAGAAGTTAAATTGGATAACTCAGACCAACCCAGCTGTGCACTTGCAGCCTAGCGAGGACAGCTGACTGACACTCCTATTAAAGGAGTGAAGAGAATACCTTACGAGACATACCGGAGACTCTCTGGTCGACAGGGAAATCAGATATAGGACTCATTCGTACAGCGGGACCAGTTACTATCACGCCAAAGTCAGCATTCAGACCACAAAAAAGGCAGTATCCCTTAAGAAAAGATGCAGAGGCAGGAATAAAGCCTATTATAGCAGCCTTACTTAAAGGGGGAATACTGGTAGAATCTAACGATTCATCATGTAACACACCCTTATTTCCAGTTAAAAAGGCCAACGGAGAATGCTGTATGGTCCAAGATTTACAAGCTCTAAATGATGCAGTAATACCAAGAGCACCTATGGTGCCAGACCCACACACCCTGTTGAATGATCTGAAACCTCAACAGAAGTATTTTTCTGTGGTAGACATCAGCAATGCATTCTTTTCGATACCGATACACCCTGATAGCCAGTATTGGTTTGCATTCACATTACAGGGGAAAAGGTATACATATACGAGACTACCACAGGGATATTGTGAAAGTCCAACAATATTCTCACAAGAAATGGCAAGCAACTTGGCGGGATTCACCCCACCAAGAGGCAGTCAGATTTTACTTTATGTTGATGACATCTTGCTGGCAGCCCCCACCCAGCAGGAATGTAGAGCAGATACCATAGCCCTTCTACGATTTTTAGCCGCTGAAGGACATAAGGTAAATAAAAGTAAACTGCAGCTTTGGAAAAAACAAGTCAAATACCTGGGATATGTAATATCCAAGGAAGGTAGAACATTAGATGAGGACAGAAAAATAGCAATTTTGCAAGCACCAAAACCCACTACCAAGAAGGAAATGATGTCCTTCCTGGGTACAACCAATTTTTTCTGGAGCTAGATTCCAAACTATGCCTTGGAATCTGTACCTCTGACTGACCTTATATATAAAAAGCCTATGGCAGCGCAGGATTTGTTACAATGGACACCAGAGGCAGAATCTGCTTTCTGCAAACTAAAGCAGTTAATAGCGTCCTCATTAGTTCTGGGATTGCCAAACTACCATAAACGTTTTTTCCAAACTGTAGATTGTAAGCAGGGTTACATGACATCAGTACTAACACAACAGCATGGGGATAAGCAATGCCCCATTGCTTACTATTCATCACAACTAGACCCAGTGGCACGATCCTTACCCCACTGTGCACAAGCAGTAGTTGCAGCTGCAATGGCAGTACAGGCTTCAGCCTCAGTAGTTTTGTTCCACCCTCTCACTTTGAGAGTACCTCATGCAGTCGCAATTATTTTACTACAAGAAAAGGTAGCATATCTTTCCCCTGCTAGGCATCTTTCCTGTATGACTATATTGTTGAGCCAACCTCATATGACAATTGAATGCTGCACAATTTTAAACCCTTCTACTCTGCTCCCGACCCCTGCATTGAGCAAAAGACACTACATAGAAAAGATCTCACGGCTGTCCCCTTGGATGATGCCGAGGTGACATACTACGTGGATGGTTCGTGCAGAAGGGGTCCTGCAGGACAGAACCTAGTAGGAAATGCAGCAGTTTCTGATACTGGGATTATAGAAGCAAAACCTTTACCACACAACTTATCTGCACAGGCAGCAGAATTAATTGTCCTGACACGGGCATGTACCTTAGCAAAGGGTAAATGTGTAAACATTTTTACTGATAGCCAGTACACTTTTTCTACTGTACATGTTTTTGCGCAACAGTGGAAAAACCAGGGAATGATAACATCTACTGGCAAACCTATAAATCATGCACAGTTTATTTTGGATCTTTTAGAATCTATTCAGTTACCTCAGAAAGTAGCCATTTGTAAATGCACAGCTCACACCAAGCAACAAGATAGGATTTCAAAAGGTAATGCGAGAGCTGATACAGCTGCAAAACAAGCAGCCACAGAAGTATTTCTTTTAAATGAGGAATTACAAACCTCTGAGATTTTAGATTTAGATATGTTAAAAACAATGCAGACACTCACTATGCAAGCTGAAAAACAACGATGGATAAAACGAGGAACAATCCTCGAAAAGGGGCTGTACATCTCTAGAGAAGGAAAACCGATACTACCCTCTAATTTGTTTCGATATGCAGCTTTGTTGAGCCATGGGCAGTGCCATGTCTCAACAGGGGGGATGGTACAGCTGTTGAACCAGGTGTTCACAACATATGGATTTACAAACTACTCTAAAAAATTTTGTTTGATGTGTCAGATTTGTAACAAACATCATACACAGGGGGCGATAAAGCCCAAGCAAGGGAGTTTCCCTACACCACCATATCCATTTCACACTATCTGTATGGATTTCATAGAATTGAACAAATGTGAAAATAAGTATTGTCTTGTCATTGTAGATATGTTTTCCAGATGGGTGGAAGCCTTTCCAACCAAAAATCCAGATGCAGCTATGGTGGCAAAGGTGCTTGTCAAGAAAATCATTCCTAGGTTTGGTATTCCGGAAAGGATCTACAGTGACAATGGTACACACTTTGTAAATCAAACCATACAGCAGTTGAGTAAGCATTTTGATATTTCTTTAAAAAATCATTGTGCATACCATCCACAATCTGCAGGGCTAGTTGAAAGGCATAATGGTATACTAAAAAACAAATTGAGAAAATTAATAGCTGAGACAGGGAAAAACTGGTTATACTGTTTGCCCTGGCACTGTTGAGCATGAGAACTGTCCCTACAGCAAAAGGATTGACTCCTTTTGAAAATTTATTTAGAAGGGCTTATTATACACCCCAGTGGAAACTTCTCATGTCATCAGACCAGGAAGCTGATTTTACACTAGCTGAATATATGAAAAAGTTGTTGAGTTCTAAACATCTGTTGAAGTCAAATTCTGTTTCAGATAGAAAACAAACCAAGACATCAGAAGTGGCAGTGACACTCGGAGATTGGGTGTGGATCAAAAACAGCAAGAGGAAGAATTGGTCATCACCAAGGTGGGAAGGTCCCTACCAGGTGCTTCTTTCGACACCCACTGCAGTTAAGATAGCAGAACGAGCTTCGTGGATACACCTGATGCACTGCAAGCTGGTTAAGAACTTTGAGTTGGACAAAAGTCTTTCCTCTCCATCGGGGCCCTCAGCACAAAGTCTGGCTACAAAGGGGGGGGGGTCAGATCAATAGGACTGATCCGTTTCAACCCCAGTGAAGAAACCATTGGTGCTGAAGGTCCTATTAGGGCAGAGAGTAAGAGCATGTGTCCAAAGAAAAGATGACAGAATCCAGTGAGATCCAAAACCTACTCGGAAGAGTCGGATAAAACAGAAATGCAGAACAACCGTTTCCAAAAAAGTATTGCATAACCATCCTGTTGACTGTAGTAGTGACAATAATCTTTTTGTTGTGGCCATTCCTTTTCTCAGCCACACAAATTGAACTGAACAAGCATGCAGAGTGGCACCCGAACTTTAACTCTTACCAGGCAATCAAATATGTGTATGCTGAAACTTTCAATGTTTCGAATTGCTGGATTTGCACAGCCTTATCAACAGCATATGGGGGGGTTACTGCTAACTTCAGTTCCCCTAGGAACCAACAAGACCTGGGAAAACCTAATTCATGATACATTAGATGTCACATCACAAGATAAAGTAGCATTGCACTTGTCTGTTCGACAGAAGGGAACTGTGTTTTTACAAGAATGATACAGTTCAGGTGGGTTGGAGCAATTGCAATGTGACTGTTCCCTATAGATGCTAACCTAAACCTGATAACACCAGATCCTATTGAAGCACAAGCTATGATACATTTTTTGAACTGATGCATGGGACAACTGAAGAAGTAAAACATAATGCTGATCTTTAAGCAACTGTCTATAATCGACAAAACAATGTTTCATGCAGAGCCAGGGCATAGTAAAGTTACTACTAAAGTCGAAGATTGTTACTTTGTATGTGGTAGAAAAGCATACAAATGGTTACCTGAGAATTGGTCCGGCAGTTGTTTTTTGGGTTACCTGGTTCTGGCCATATGACACACAGCAGTTTTACCTCAAGGGAAAATTCGGAATGTTTGAGAAATCAAGAAACCTATCAATCCAGTGGGGCAAATCAATGTGCACTGGAAAGACCATCATGCTGTGGGCGATGGACTGGCACACATGGACTTGAGTGATACTGTTATATCATGGTCAGGTGTAATGCCAGCATATGGAGCAACAAAATCAATCTGGGAACTGAGAAAATTGTCTAAGCTTCTTGAAATAATGAGCAATACAACCTTTTCTGCCCTAGAACTGGTGACTGATGAACTGACTGCCATGAGAACAGTGGTGCTTTAAAATCGCATGGCTCTTGACTTCACCCTAGCGGTGAGAGGAGGTACGTGCACTTTAATCCAGGAGGAGTGCTGTTCATATATACCTGACCACAAACACGAGATAGACAACCATCTTGTGGTAATTCAGCAGGTGTCAGCCATGACCAAACCAGGACCAAATCCATTGACAGACTTTTTCCAGAAATTGTTTGGGGGGGGTGGGTCAGTATCCTGATGAACATTCTGATTGCCATTTGTGTAGGAATAATCCTACTGGTGGTATGTGTGTGCTGCTGCATCCCCTGCATAAAAAGACTGATTAAAGACTTTATAGACATTTCAGTTTCAGAAACCTTATACCAAGGTGCTGAACTTAAAGAATTGCTAAAAAATGGAAAATGCTTTCATAAGTTTAAACTGAATGACTCTCTTAACTGCAAATCCTGAGTAGGAAGAGGTTAGGGGAAGAAAAAAATGTTCATGCTTATCTTGAAAGTAGAATAAATGCATTAAAAGGGGGGAAATGTTAGAAAAATATATAATAGTAATATGCAAGCTTAGTGCATAAGCATTGGAGGTTTAAAAGGGTTAATACATTTATTCTGTTCACACTGCATGAATCTGCACAGCTATTAGAAACTTAACAAGAGGCATTTCATTTCTGCTAATGTCATGAAAATAACGAGACATTTCATTTCTGCTAATGTCATAAAACCTAACAAAGAGATATTCATTTCTGCTTATGCCATGAGAAAGTATGCAGCTGCTAGAAGCTTTAATAAAGAAAACAATAGATGCTTGAAAGTATAAACCATAGTCAGCATTACCTGTACTAAAGCTAGAAATGTACCTTGAATCCAGACAAAATGTAACACGTATTAGAACAGTACAACTGAAGAATTGAAAAGTTAAAATGGGCTAAAATAAGCCCAAGGCCAGGTTGTTTTTCTCAAAATGTTTTGCAAGCTAGCAAATAATCTAACCAAGTCAGCAATAAGTCTAGTAACATTTTCTGTTGAACATACAGAAAGTTGTGTCTAACTACGTCAGCAATAGAATAATAACATTTTCTGTGTGACAGGAAGAGAACTGTATAAGAATAACATACTAATCACCAGTAATTCAGACAAACCTTGTGCCTACATGCTTTGTCTCCTTGCTGCAAGTAATAAAGGGTGCCTTGCTTGAACCTAATGTGAATTGGTCTTTGAAGTTTTTTCCTTTGACAAAAATAATGACAAATTGTGATGCTTGCAAAGCTATTACTGAAAGACAAAGCAGGCTCGTGGCTTTAACTAATATGTATTAGATCCCAGGACCTGCAAAATATGCAAGAATTGTCAAAATATCTTATTAGAAACATAATTTTCAATTTGACTTTAGAAGGAGATATTAATTGTGCATTTCATGAAGTACAGTTTATTGGGAACCCTGTAGTTTGCCACTAGAAAGTTGATTCATGCTTAGAATGTTGAATCTAAAAGATCACTGACAGTCTGTCAAGGCTGCCAGACCCAGACAAGAGTAAAATGGCGAGTGCTGGTTTTCCTTACGTTTTCCATCTAGGTTTGCACAGTCTCTGAGTTGGTAGATTTGTGTGTGTGTTGAAGGGGCTGTCTGAAACTGGTTGGCTTGTAAAAAAAATATAGCAGCTTTCCTGCTTGCTTAATTTGTTCAACAGCAAAACTGATCCACAGGGGTGGGGAGGCCAGGGGACTTGCCCCACTGCAGAAAGCATTATTTTTTATTGCATACTCTAATGTTAATTCATGGAGGGTGTGTAATGGTTTCTTGATTTGCTTGTGTTGACCTTTCTGATGTTGATATACATTTTACATACAGATACAGACATAGATATAGATTTGAAATGTGAGCCCCCCCCACACACACAAACACACACACACACACACTCACACACATATACAGAATGCTGGGATCTGTTGCCCCTACAAACAAAATGTTTTCTGCATTTTGTAACCTTGGGAGTGTTACTGTTTTGGCTTGTTACTTCCAAAGGTTTTAGATGCCTTGGGTATGAATAATCACATATCGAATAAACAAAACAAAATAAGAGCCAAAAGCTTCTACTATGACTTTTCTGAGTAAGCAAATTAAAACTAAGAATTAAATGTTACAAAAGTTTTTATTACTGGAATGTTTGAACCAGTAGTCCTTGCTCCAAAATTGAATATTTTGAAATAATTACTTGCCCCTTAACTAACCATAGTGCATTGATATTAGTTTGAATTATAACATAAAAATAATAACTAGTATATTTTTTCATACAGAGTAACATTAAAGGAATTAAAAGATAGATTTGACACTGAAATTGGTGCTTTTCTTTCAGGAAATGATGATGCGGTTAATATAAACATTCTGTGTAACACCATAAAATCATATTTATCTGGTAGGATTTCAAATTGGTGTAGGAATAAATTAAAACACTGGGGAAATCATCCAAAATCCTAATTCTAAATTTAAAATTCAAAAATGTCTTTGTTAGATTATATATTGAAGTGTCAACAAGTTAAATGATTGACACAAAACTCATCGACCATAACATGCCAACAGTTCATAACACTGACAACACTAAATACCAAAACCCAGAACAATGAAAATGAAAACAAGTTCCCTTTTCCATTGTGCTATCCCTATTCCTAGCATACTTTCATTTTAAATCTCTGTGCATAGTGGTGGTGTTATGTACACAACTTTTTTAAGCTAAACTGCATGGTTGGGGGCAAAGCCACTCCCTCGCTCCACCTTGGTAATGTATGCTAACACTACCCCTAACCCAAACCCTTCCCCTAACTGTTCCATTTACCTTAAAAAGACCTTTCTGTAACACTACTACTGCACAAGACAGCTCAGACACCCACCACTCACATGCACACATGCACACACCCAAAAAACGTAACCTATCTCTGTGTACCATACCCTTATCATAAGCCCAAAATGCAGAAACACACTAAATCCATTTGCTAATATAACCCTTACCGTAACCCTAAAACATACACTATCACACAGAAGCACCTAGCCCTACCACAAACCTAGTTACCTTTGTCAGCCAACCTATAAGTTGCAAAAAACACCACTGTTAAAGTTGCAATTGCTCTAGAAAAAAATTTAATTGTTTTCTTATCCTTTAACTACTCAAATAATGCAAAATCTTACTAGAAGATCAAAAATATTTTCTGAATGTAATTATATTAATATAACTGCGGTGGTGGTGCTGCGGTAGCATTGTTGCCTCACAGTAAGACGTTGTTCTGTTCGATTCTCAGCTAAAGCATCTTTGTGTGGAGACATGCGTGAATGGGCATACTTTCGTTGAAGGTTGTGCATCAGGGATGGCAACTCGGCACGTAAAAATCTACTGCCAATCATTAGCGGACTGGAGTTCCGCTGTGGCAACCCTTAACCGGGAAAAAGCCGAAAGACACAACAACAACTATTTTAATATAATTAAAGTCAGATTAATAATAAAATAAAAACAGATATTGAATATATTTTGCATATTTTAAATATGTTATGAAAACATTAAAAACAGCAAAGAGTTGGATCTGGGTGTTTGAAAACAGAATGGTATATTCAGAGTACAAAGAAAAATTAAAACAGGCATACCCAGTAGAACCTCAACTACCAAGCCCATAAGGCAAGCAAACCCACTACCCAGGACTCTAGTCTTAGGGAACTTCATTGTATGACACACTGATGCCCCACTCACCTGGTCGAACAAGGAAAAAATAATGATCAATTGCCTGTCAGGAGCCAAGATCCACCAAGCTATGTATCCAGTCAAGTCATTGCACCATAGGCACCAGTATGATTCAGTCATAGCCCAGGTAGGTGTAAATGAATTGAGGTGTACTTCCCTAGACTATATGAAGAGAGGCATTATGGAGCCCTGATAATATCCCAGGTTGCCTCCTAAATAGCTGCAAATATGGCCTATCAGGGCCACTGGATTCACTATTCAACTATAACTTCTGAATAGGCTTTGTGCCATCTGAATGAAGACCTGCAACAGTCATCCTTTTGCACAATGGCAGACTATCAACAGATCCTGTGAACTACTGACCCAGTGATCTGATTAGTCTCACATGCAAAACCTTGGAAAGAATAATCATGGAAATGATTTGTAATGACATAGGAAAACTTCAGACAATGGACCCACCTCACTTTGGGTTCAACAAAGGTAGGTCATGCCTACTGCATCTGCTGGACTTCTTTGAATAAGTCACCAAGGCAATTAATGAGCGCAAAATGATGCATCCTGCCTACCTTGACCTAGCTAAGGTATTTGAAACAATACCACACTCGAGCCTTTCAAACAAACTCATGTAATTAAGAATAAACTCCTGTGCAACCTGATGGATTGCCAGCTGGTTAACAGACAGGACCTATGAAGTTAGGATTGGAGTGACCACCTCCACAAAGAGATTGGTTACCAGCGGAGCCCACCAGGACTCTGTGCTGGTTCTGCTCCTCTTTGACATTTATTTCTCAGAAGACAATGACAATGTCATTGACCTCTGCCTTACCAAGTCTGCAGATGATGCAAGCTGGGAGCAATCACTGAAATCCCCCCAATATACTAACATTTTATAAGAAGGTCTAAAACAAATTATTGGTGGGAAAGCCACAGCTTAAACTCAATGCAAAGGAATGCATAATAGTACCCTTTTGGAAGTTAGCCAACCCAGTAAACTACTTCATCAATAAAACACCCCTAAAAGTAGACAAAGTCATTAGGGATTTAGGGTCTCATGTAGATAGTAATTTGGCTTTCAACCAATATGTGTCAAGGTAGTAAGAAAAGCATTCTATGCCACATGACTTATAAGTAAGGTCATGGCATCTAAGTCCAGAGAGGTCATTGTTCCACTATTCTCCACCTTCATCAGACCTGTCATTGAATTTAAAGATCCCTTCATTATATCCCATGCAACAGCTGGAACATCCACAGGGGTTCATCACAAAAAAAAAAAAAAATACAGGGGCTAACACAATACCCTATGCAGATCACCTCAAATCTCTGTCACTATACTCTTTTTCCTACAGATTGCTGAGCAGGAATTTATGCCTGGCATACAAGGCATCCTTGGATCCTGTCCTGATAGACATTTTGTATATCTGCAAAACTAACAGCATCAGTGATCACTAGATTTACAGTTTTCTTGTTTTTTAAATATGGCATGTTGGAGGGACAGTTATATATCTCAGAGAATTCTCTAGAATGGGCTTTCCATCCATGTGAAGCAGAGCGCTTTCCTAGCCCTGTTCAAGTGCAACCTGGACCAGTGGATGAGAAATTGGAAATTCACCCCTGGTGTGACACCTAGATCTCTGACGGACAGAGACAGCAGTTAAATCATGCCCTAACTTAACATATACCCCTTAAAACAACCTCTAAGGCAAAATAGCCTGTGAGATTAATTTGGGTTACATGACTAGGCTTATAAAGGCTCCAGTGGTCATTAGCCTAGTATATACCAATGAACCTATGAATTCTATTATTAAACATGTTAAAATATAGGATGTTAAAGACCATATCAAAAAAGTAAAAGACAATGGGCCCAATTCTAAAAGAACTTGCTCTCATTGTGAGTGACTTACAGTGATGTAAGCCTGCCCTGATTCCAAAGGACTGGTTCTCAGTGACAGTGACTCACTTCAGTGTAAGGCCTATTTATAAACAAACCTATAGGGGGACAGATTCCAAAATACTTGCTCTCAGAGTAAGTGACTTACTCTGAGAGCAAGCCTTTTGGCATCTAACCCATGAAAGCTCTAGGTATAGATGTCATTATACTAGAAACATATAAAATATTTCCACAAGAAAGTGTTTATTTATATATTACATAAAGTTTATAATAATTGCAAAATAATGCAAATTATTACAGCTTCCTGGAGTTGTACGCTGACAGCACTAATGTTGTGTCTTTCGGCTTTTCCCGGTTAGGGGTCGCCACAGCAGAACTCCGGTCCACTAATGATTGGTAGTTGATTTTTACGTGCCGACTTACCAGCCCTAACGCACAGCCTTCAACAAAGGCACGCCCATTCACGCATGTCTCCATGCAGAAGACGCTCTAGCTGAGAATCGAACCGAACAGCATCTTACTGTGAGGTGACAATGCTACCGCAGCACCAATGCTGACAGCACTAATATTAAAACAAAACAAAAAAAAATTCAGAAGATTATCATACAGATACAAATATCACTCTTAAATGTAAGTCATGAAATGTTATGCCAGTTTTGGAAGACTGATTAAAGATATTCTTACTTCTATAAGAAATAAAGACCATCCATGATTTATAATAGACAGACTAAGAAAAAAGATAATAACGGTAGATTTGTGGGAGTAAGGGACTACTGACAAGGGAGGAGGATTATGCTGGCATGTATTTTTATTCCATTTAAAACTGCTATTATGGAGCTTAAGAAACTTTTGGGAGAAATAATCAGCTTTCAACAGGGAATATTACTTATAGGTGAGGACTGGAATTTGATGAGCAACAGTGAGGATGTATCAAGGGGACCTAAAATGGAAAATATAGCAAAAGAGGGAATATTTCTGAAGAAATTTATGAAAATACTTGGCATGCAAGATGTGAATTCATTAGTAGGAACTCAGACAAAATTTCCAAATTATTCTCCAAAGTACAATAACTGGGCTAGACAAGAAAGAAATTATATTTCACATGAACATGTGTATTTAATTGAAAACTTCAACACACATCCAATAACTATTTAAGAGCATGCACCAATAACAACTAAGATAAAAATGCAGGCTAATAAAGTAAAAAATTAGACATTTGTGTTTCCCCACTGACCTGTTAAAAAGAAAGGAATGTAAGGAATGGGGGGTAGAAATTATTTGAGATTTATTAGAGAAGATAGAAGTTTTTTCAGAAGTTGAAGCTAGTAAGTGGGATAAAATGAAAGTGGAGTTTAAAAATAGATTAGAAATAAAAGAAAGAGAGATATGGCTAAGAAGTAAAACAAATTATTTAGAGGGGTTGACAAAGGTTAAATTATTATAGAATAAGGGGAATTGCATAGAAGAAGAAGAGGCACAACTGCAGAGTGCTGAAGAGAAAATAAGGGAGTATCTGGACAATATGTATGAGTTTAGAAAGATTGCTGTTAAGAAACTGTTTTCTTTGATAATAACTCTAAAGCACAAAAACGTTTAGCACAATGTCTTAGGTGAAAGAAAATAGAAAGGTAGAACTCAAGGAGTCTATAACAAGAAAAATAACCAGAGATCATGTAAAGTTATAAAAGATATTTTAGAAATTTTATGAAAATTTCTATAAAGCAGAAACATATGAAAATCAATAAAAAGTACAAAGACTTAACTATGCCAAGGTTAAAGGTAGACGAGATGCAACAATTAATAGTTAAGATAAGAGGAGATGAGATAAAAAGGACAACGTATAATCAATCTGCAGGAAAGTCTCCAGGAACTGGAAGTTTAGAAGCTATGAGGGAAGAATGTGATAAAGATCTGTAAAGTTTTGATTGACAGTATTTTAAAAGGAAGGAAACCACCAACATCCTGGAAGAAAGTTGTGGTGGCTGTAAGACCTAAAGACAGTAAAGACCCATCAGCCACACCTTCATATAGACCCATTTCAATTTTAAACCTTGATTATAAAGTGCTTATACCCCGGGATTCATGAACCTTGCGCCAGGCGCCAGCATAGCGTCGGCGTTATAACGCCAAATATGGCTGCTTAGCGATTCAGGTATGAATGAATTCCACGTGCACTACCGGCGTGCGCCGGACCGTCCCCGCCCCCGGCGTAGGTATGCAAAACACACTGTGTGCGGTATTGCACCATGCAAATGAGGGCAAATAGCGATCCACGAAGTGGCGCAGGCGTAGCGTAAGCACGGCAATGTAAACCAAAACACGGTTTACATTTACCCAAACATACCGGAGGAGTAACGGAAGGCTGTCAAAGTCAGGTATCATATAGGTGCAATATGCCAATGTGGAAAGGCACCGAGAATGTCCAAAGAAAATATGCACAAAATGTAAAAAATGACATAAATGGCACGTGAGAAAGAACAGCAGACCCCCGGGATGTGTGCACAGAAGTTGTAAAGCAATGAAATAATATGATAATGTCCGAAAAGAGCATTAGAACACAAATCAGCTGCACAGCCACCACACACCATAGTATGTATGTAAAGCTGCAACCCCAGCGCAATGGTTGTCAAGGAGTGGAGGCGGTGTCCGCGCCGTAACCAGGTATTAGTAGTCAATTCCATGCAAATGAGGCAGATAATAGTGAATCGCAAAACGGCGCCAGCGTAAGGATGGAGCAAACGGCGAGCGGTACGACACCGAGGAGTGGCCTACACGAGATACATGTCAACCACACAGGGTGTGCCACTGTAGGAGGAAGGATATTGAGGACAGCAAATCTGGGCTGTACAATGCACATCACAGCATCATGACTGGCGTGTTAGGAAATAGATGCGCTGACAGTACAGAATGCGCGTACAAATGCATGTGCACGAGGATGACTACGTTCCCGAAACCAGTCATGTGACGGCCTCACCGGCAACAACCAGGGATATAGGAAGGTAATGCGGAGAATACGAGGAAATGCGGAAGCAGTGTAAATGTATCCGTAACGAGCAATTAACACCAATCAATGCAGGAAGGGCAAACGCCGGCAGCTGATAAGTCTGCATGCAGACTCCTGCAGAACGGGAAAGGGGAGGCATATGAGAGCAAAGATAATAGGGGATGTAGTAGAAATGCAAAGAGCAAAGAACCGAAATAGCACAGCCAAGTACAGAGGTAGCATAACTGCGGCTGCAGATAAAATGCATCATATGCCATGTGCCTGCAGGATGCAGTAATGTAAGATGCCAGGCGAAGGCAATGCAGGCAACTGTAATGTAACACTACAGGCAGTACCGTTGCAGCTGCAAGCGTAAAACCACGGAAATAATCCATGGATAGGGCCGCACAGACACACCCAATGACTTCACCGGTATACAGCACAACAGTAATAAATGTGAATGCGCACAACACACAGCGCGATTTCCCAAACGCCGCACCGTAGGGTGTAAACAGACGGGCAACTTTTAACATGTATATGCTGGGTGCCGCCGTGGCCGTGATGCATAGGTATGTGGCAGAGACAGACGGAGTTGCGGAGGGTGGTGCCGACAACTACCGTAGGCCTCACAGGAGAAGGAGAGTGTTCAGACCAAGGGTGACCTACCAGGGGCTGCGAGACCTGGAGATAGTAGAGCGGTACAGGGTGGACAGGGACACGTTACAGCAAATAGTGGAGCTGTGCCGGCCGCGCCTGAGAACAAGAGACAACAGAGGGGAGCCCATCCCAGTGGACACAAAGGTATGTGTGAGCTTGCGAATACTGGCTACAGGTACCTTTCAAAGGCTCACCGGGGACATAATGGGCATCTCACAGGCATCAGCATCCAGGGTACTACACCAGTTCCTGGATGCCATGTTACCACATGCCCATGAGCACATAAAGTTCCCCACATCTCAGGAGGAGTTGGCTAGCAATATGCGCCGCTTCCACCGTGTGGCACAATACGCGGAGGTCCTGGGTGCGATAGACTGTACGCACATAGAAATCAAGTCACCACCTGGGGAGCAGGGTAGACGCTACATAAACCGCAAGGGATACCGCTCCATCAATTGCCAGGTCGTGTGCAATGCGCAGGGCATTATCATGGATGTGTGTGCTGGCAGCCCTGGAAGCTACCACGACTCCCATATCTGGCATGCCTCACAGCTGTATCAGGTATTCGCCAGTGGGGACATCACACAAGGTCACCTTGTGGGGATGCTGGCTACGCACTGGAGCCGTGGTTGATGACACCCATCAGAAATGCACACACACACATGCAAGAACGCCATAATGAGGCACACGCACAAACGAGAATAATCATAGAGCGTGTGTTCGGGATCTTGAAATCACGGTTCCGGTGCTTGGATACATCCAGTGGAGCCTTGCAGTACTCTCCAGGCACAAGTGCCCACATATTCATAGTATGTTGTATGCTACACAATATGATTCTGCGGAAACAGCTGCTGCAGGGACATAATGCCGGAGGGCCACCAAGCCCGCCACAACTGCCAGGGCAAGCACAGGCACAGGGCGTCCGGCGCCACGGACACACTGAGCCAGCCCCAGTAGGTAGACAGAGGCGCATCTAATATGCCTACGCCCTGGCAAAGAGGGAACGATAGCACATACTTTGACAGTGTAGGCCCCATGGACTGACACCTCCTGACCTGCACACACAGTAAAATGGACGCCACACAAACATGTCCGCCCGTAATGTGTACCGTATGTGCGGACAATGTGTGACTCCAACAAAGGCACCGGCCAAACACTGCACACCCAATAGCCAGCAGAGCATGGAACGCCAACACCTCAACGCACGCCGGTTCAACAGCACACGGCGTAGCCATATGCTGCCACTATCGCCGCAAGTCGACCACACATGTACGCATGTGCATACACAGATACGGAAATACATATCAGTACACATGTAGAAATATATACGCATACACAGATAGAAAGGACAACAGGGTAATATGGAACCCAGGGATGCAAGTTCACAGATAAGTAAGACGCGAAATCACCACATATTAAACATAGTGACCGACAACCCGATCATCCTGGAGGGTGGGCAGGGCAGGTAACGCCAGCCATGGAAATGTTAACCTGCATCAATACATATCCGCGTGTCGGGATGGTCACCAGTCCACGGTACAGTAACGGGATATGTGTAGGGTCACCACCTGTCCCACGTTGTGAGGGACAGTCCACCTTTGGGCAGTTGTGTCCTGCAAAACCATTGACAAAATGGCAAATGTCCTGAGATTGTAGGACAAAACCATTTCCCATAATTACTTTATTAGTTGCAGAAAACAGTTATTTTGTAGAAGAAACATCTAAATATGATAATAAACAGAATAAGCAACTGTAATGCTACAGCTTTGTATTCCGTCAAAAAAGTGAATCGCTGTCCTTTGTACTGGCCGTGGGTATGTGTTGGCATGCAAAATCTGACGTTTCCACTAAAAATGTCCCACTTTGGCCATTTGAAAAGGTGGCAACCCTACATATGTGCGTGTCATATCCATAGGACATGAGTGCGGAGATACACGCCGCCACCGGCGATGCAGCCAACGTAGGTATTGTGTTCAACCGTCGGTGCGAAAGCGGAAAGCATACCAGTGAAGTGTACGACATTATGAGGAACGTACCTCATCTGGGGTGTAAAACAGTTCATGTTCCTCGCAGTTCCTCCAAGTTCCACATTGAAAATGTCTCTCAAACATCCATTGTTAGGAATGTATATAAATGACATCCTGGTAAATAGAATGTACTCATAGTAAGTTAGTAAAGGTTCTTCACTGTAAGTAAATCAGCATATCATAATCAACCTATGACCTACTTAGCTGAAGTTGTCACTATGCCATTACTATGTGTTCCACATTATGCCCATGTGTTTCACATTACTACTGTGTGTGTTCCCACTCCGGAAATAGAAGGTTGACAGCCATGGCGGCAATATGTGTATGTGTGAGGTGTGGATGTTAGGTGTTCCGCTGTGTGTGTGTAATGTGTGTGCCAGTGTAAACTGTGTATGAAGGTGACATGTCACAGGCGTAGTGTAATAACAGGCGGAGGCATACAGTACAGGAACCATAGGCGTATGTACAGCAGTACCCACAAAGTAGTACTGACATCTCCTCAGTGGCTATGCACGTGGCGACGTAAAATGATGCAAAGCGCAAATGTCCCAAAGTGTACCACAGGGCCATAGCAAACAGGAGATGCAAAGGACGCATGTACAAACCACGACCGTAGGTATGGCGGCCATAACGTACACTCCACACGGTCCGTCGGCAACGTTACACAGCATCAGGCATGTACGGCGAAAATACGAATGTGCCATCCCAGCACCGATCGTGAACACTTACGGTCCGGTAAATACCGCGGTGTGTTCCACGACCGTGACGTAAGCAAGCGGCACACGAATAGGAGGCTACCGGTAGCATACAGTCCGCCCCAAGTATAGGACCACAATCACCGTAACTATCAGCGACAAAATGCCAATGGATGGTAGGCACGGACGAACATCCGCAGATATATAACCGATGTGAAGGAGGAATACGTGCAGGAAGCACACATGCAGGCGATACCGACAGCAGACGACATCAACAAAACAAACATTCCGGAACAACAGACAGGTAACCCGCAGCTCCCCCAGCAGGGATGGAGCACACACACAAGCATATCTGGTATGTTTAAAAGCAAGACTCACACCCCGCACTGGCCACCCACATCCGCAGATATACCCCATTGCACATATCAAAGGGATAACAGCTAAAACCGTAGCAAACACATACAGGCAGTGAATGACAGCGCATACCCACAACAAGCTCCTGGGAAACACTAGCAGCGGCTCATGCATCCATGCATTCGCTATGTACAGGAAAATAACAGCCATGTAACACATTTGAATGCACAACGCCATCGACAGACGCCGCCAGGACACGGGACCCACATGTCGAACACAATACCATACCCAACACACACAATCCACGGCTAACACCACAGCGAAATGTACCCGACACCACACATAGCGGATGCAGTCACACAAACATGATACAATACATACCATCCTCACGAAGGTATTGCAAATAACCAACGGCCACACGAGGAAAGAACCATGGCCTAGTGCCGACGCCAGAACGAACGAAAGGAAGGGGATCACCGCTGATATGCAGAAGTACACACCGAGGAACAGCTATTGGCCTGATTAACCCACATGCATCAGGCGCATACGAATATAAGGAAGACTCCTGGATATTCAAACCGTATGTTCATACCGAACTCATACAAACTAGAGAAAGAGAAACAAGGGAATAGAGACGAACTCAGAACAAAAGGCCGGAAAGGTATGTCGAACCCACGACATGTACTGGTGTGTAACGCACGATACGTATGACGAATCTGTACAGTATGTGAACAGTGTGTGTAGGTAAAGATACCTGTCCATCAGGCAGAGAGAGGCGAAGGTTGGATATGTAATGCTAAAACGCGCAGCATACCAACAACTGTGGACAACGTGTGCACAGCAGTGGACAACATGTAAACACGCGATAACCCCAGGGCCGGCTTGCCACCCTTTCAAAAGGCCAAAGTGGGAAATCGTCGGGACACACTTCAGATGTTACAGGTGGACACATACCCATGGTCAGTACAAAGGTTAGAACTCTACTCTTTTGCATAAAGAAAAGTGTAGTCTTGTAGCAGTTCAGTTGCTTATTGTGTGTCTTGTAACAGTTAGGAATGTACATACATAAATAAGTATGTTATGCAACTCTTACATAAGAATGGGATATAGTGATGTCCCACAATCTCAGGACATTTGCCATTTGTGATAAATTTTGTCAGGACACAACTGCCCAAGGAGGGACTGTCCCTTGCAAAGTGGCACAGGTGGTAACCCTACCCCAGGTCTGCCATAGGGGTTGCAAACACAGAACAATGCCACCACCCACGCCGATGCTGGCAGTGGATATCCAACACTGAAGTGCCACAGCAGGATAGGACATTTATGTATAGTGTCACAGCACACATGTGCATGGGCATATACCGTCGATGTCATACGGAATGTGCGCACGACGCGGCACCTATCCCACGCAGTAGGGGCGACTATGTCAATTATGTGTAATGCAAAGCTGGCATGATGGATATGTTCACAAATCATAGACAGTATCACAGGCATAGCATGCATGATGGAGCGATGGGCTAATGTTATATACATACACAAGATATGTATGGCCTGCACATATGGGACAATGTAGTAGCAGAATAGGTACCGAAATGGAGGTAACAGCGAGTGATAATGTCCAAACGGTCCATAGCAGGTGTAATGTGTGAAACAATGATGTCCAGCAGGGCCGTGTGTAAACACATGTGCAATTTACACAGTACTGACACCCCACACATGGTAGTGTCCACTGAACGGCAGAACTGGATGTCAACTGTCATGTCTATACAGTACGTCCGCTGTGGTGGTACCATGGGTCTGTGTCACCCTACCAGCAAGGCAGCTATCACATGACTAGTGACACAGTGTGCCCCTGTGGGATGTGCACAGGACCTATGTCCCACAGCATGGTGTGTGTCCAGTCTGTGGATGTCACACAGACGCCTGGCTGAGCAATGTGGCATGTGTGCACACATGCAGGACTGCTCCTCCCCTGCCCACAGCAAACGCCATGTAGGAGTACTACATGCATCAGTACTGTGGAGAACATGGCCCATGGCAGAGTACATTACACCCCTGTGTTAGTGGCATGCAGGTGAGCACAGATGTGTTACATGACTGTCATTTGCATATGTAAACTGTCTGAGCTGGGTAGAGAGCACAGCATGACTATACTGAGACATGTAACGTTGTATCCATTGTGTAAGGTACACCACACATGTGTTATTGTAACACGGCCTGCGGTACATGTGTGTATGGCACAGGTACAAGGGCACCCAAGGTATCAGCTAGACATACGGTCCAGAAATGTGTAGTCCTGCACATGTGTACCCACGCTTATGGTGTAATATGGCAACCACAGCACCATGTGGGCCATGTGTGTGTACATCAACCATGTACAACGTGATATGCCTGTATAGGGACAGTATCCATGTGATACACACCGCATGACCGTCAGTATGCAAAGGTGATGTGTATGCACTATGTGTGATGTAACTGATGCAATGATATCTACATGATATATCTGCCACACTGACACCTGTATGGGTGTCAGCAACATGAGTAGGATGAGCTAGAATGCTGCCAGGTATGTAGAAGTGGTATATGTAGGCATGTACAGTACTGTGTGACAGCAGGTAGTGTACGATGCAAATACTGAGCATGAGGGGCCACATGTCTGAGGAACGTCCAATGCCACACGCCCCTGAAATGTTGTAGTCAGCATGATATGCCTCCACCACTGTGCGAACTGCACAGCACGCACATGGCGAACATGCCGATACATAGGGTACGATGTGATGCTGGATGTGTACACTGTCAATAGCATAAAGTGGAATGGTGCTGAAGGGCAAAGAGCGGATCATGTCTGATGTGATACCCTCTGTACCACCCCAACCACCCATGCAATAATATGACAGGTGGCCAGCATGGGATGTGGTGTGCTGTGGCACAGAAGCCCAACAAGGGTGCCAGGAAAGGCATGCAGGTAGTCAATGAGTGTGTGAAGCATGTATGTCAAGATGTGGCCCAGTGCCATACTGAATGGCCCAGTCATGGGTGTAGAGATGCAGCCCCATACGTGCAATGCAGTACCATCCATGTGTAGTGTGATAGATGTGGTAGTGTGGTGGTCAGGGTGCACAACGACATGAATGGGCTAGCAGTCACTGACGGTGCTGCTGCAGAGACATGTAACAGCCAGGTTGGCGGATACAACAACCACGGCGGTTGGAGGTGACATTGGGACTGTGTTCCCAGACATAACATGTGCATGCCAGTACTATGTATGTGTCCACAGGGTTAATACAATGTCCAGCCAAGGATTGGAACCCTGTAGTGAGTGAGAGTGTGTATTGTTGGTAGGTACCCCATTGGCAGGCAGGATGCCAGCAACATCTGTGTCGCCAATGCCTGCATGACCGTGGTATGCTGCATTGAATGTGGATGTAGTCAAACAGCAGAGACATACCACCACACTGCGTGAGGGCCCACACTGCAATGTCTGGCAGTCATGTGTAGGTAGCTAGCTGTGGAGTATGTCATGCACCAGCAGGACACACCATGACTGTCAAGTGACACACAACACACAGGTGAACAAAACTACCGTGCAACAGCCTGCACATGTGCCCATACAGCACGTGTGCATGGAACAGGAATACCACTGTGGGGTCTGTGAAAATGCCAGCACCACCATGTCTCAGTGTGGAATAGCATGGTCCCTACCAGTGTGTAAATGTAGCAGAAGTGCACTGTGATCACTGTTGGCATAGGCACATAGACTGTCCATCGGACGGGGTGCCATGCCCTCAACTACCTCTGTCAGTGGATGTCAGTAATACCGGCTGTAGTGTGTATGTACCATGCATGCTGCTATGGTTGTGTGCTTAGGGTGTGGCTAGCAGGGATGGTAAGCATGGATGTTCAGCAAACAGAGGGGGGAGGTGTGTAGGCCTAGCATACAGACACATGGAGGTTTGGTGCATGCTGAGGGTAGAGTAGGTATGGTATGTGTCGTGTAATGTGTCACCCAGCTATGTGTACTGCATGCCCAAGCATGTGTGGGCACGTGGGAGTCCATACTAGGGAAGGTCGTGTTGCTGGCAATACATAGCAGTAGCAACTGTCCCAGGTGCAATGTACAGCATGCCAACCCGACTGGCATGTAACCTGTGGTGTACAGTGTCTGCACTGTCGCGTGTCACAATGTGCGTAGTGGCCACAAACATGGGTATCTGAACATGGACTACCTATGATGCAATGTGTCATGGGAAAATACAGTATGTGTGTAAATCACGGTGTGGTGTGGGAACCACCCACCTGTGTGTGTTGCAGTCCAGGTATGTGACTGGGAGGTATGATCTGTGTACAATCTGGACTGGCAGGTGTGCCGTGTAGGGCATGGAGGCAGGTCCCAGGCACCGTAGATAAATGACATGTGTGCTGTACTGTGTGTGCAGTGCTAGTGTACAGCACAGTGGAGGGTGTAAGCATTGTCACACATCACTGCATGCTGTGCCTACCTGTGACAGCCCTGCCAGAGACAGACATGTGACACCGCTGCACAGGCAGCATAGCATGAGAAGATGTACATGTGGGCTGCACACCTTAGCCAGATGTCCACACGGCATGTGTGCCACGGTAGTGTGGTTCAACACGACTATCAGACTGGACAAACAGCACATGCCTGCATAACAACAGTATGACCATAGTCAACAGTCCCAGTGACAGAGTAGGCCAATGTAGACTATCCCTGCATGCAGACCAGTGGCTACTGGACACCTGGCTAGACACACACCTGGACGGTTAATTCACCATTGAGCCATCACATGTCCAGGTCCATGTGGGCCGTACAATGTCATGACAGGGAGGTCACAATAGCAGGTGGCAAGGCAGACACGGTGAACCAGGTGATGTGTCATGTGTGCATAAGATGAGTAGCACAGCCGCTCACATGTCTGCAACATACTGGTGCACGATGTATACTGTTACATGATGAATGGAACTGCACTGTCACCCACTACAGGGCCAGCTGGCACAGGTGTGGTGTGACTGGTGTAACCCATGTTTGCACAGGATACACACTGCTGTTGTAGGCAGCCATGCTGGTGGCCACCAGTGATATATGCAGTGGTCATACAAACATACCGCATACAGTGTTCAGGCAGGAATGTCAATTGTCGTGGACGATGTGCTGCTATGTGAATGTGGGTGTTTGTTGTGAATGTCACACATCCAGAAGACACCATCTGGTGCAGTCATGGTTGTCAACACCGGTACACACATCCACAGCAGTCAGAACCCAGTCCCGACAATGTGTGTCAGTCACCCTTGTACCGTGTGACATATGTGCACATGGCGGAACACCTCCCACTGTCATCTAAGCTGGCTACATGATGGCTGGAATGTGCTGTAGAAATGTACAATGCTGGTAGCCCAATGAAGTACCTGGAATCAGACACAGTACACTATGTCAGCCATGTAAACCATGCACAACAATGACTGCCCAACAGACACAAACAATGCATTGACACATGGAACATGTGCTCATGACAACCCCACTGAGGTATGTTGCACATATAGATGTACAATTGTCATCTATGGCCATAGCATGGATGCAGACACACATACTCCACAGGTAGTACCATGTGATGTAGGTAGGGGGCATTGCTTGTGTATATGTCACAGTAGATGTACACAGACATGTCCTGCATAGCCGCCATGTAGGGGTAGCTGTGGTATGTCACTACTGGACATGCCCATACAGATTACCATGTCCCGCAGGAGATGTGTTAGGTGTGTACCACATGTGACATGCTGACAACAATCTGCGATGTGTATGGCTGCCGGTGTACCTGTGTGACAATGTCTGTGATGGGTGCAAAGGCACATAGTATCGTATTGTATGCACACAAGCCCCACATAGCTGCATAGCCTGAACATACAGTACAAGGAGTGTGTGGGATGATAGCAACCCACAGGTGGAGATGGGTATGGACGGCGGCCCACAACCACATGTGTGTGTACGGTGTTCACGCCCACGACACATGAGCATCTGAGAGGCTAGCGCCACAGTTGTACAGGGTCGCATGTACATATGTTCAGCAACATCCCTGTATGTCCCACCACTGGCCTGTGGACCGATGGACAACAACCAAATGTGCAGGTATGAGATGTGCACAGCACATCACAGATGCCTACCGTAGAACAGGCCTACCATGTAGACATGTGCACAGTAGGTCTGCGCCACCTGCAGTCAAACACGTTAGGTGCCAAACCACACCAATAGTCCGCCAATGACACAGATGGGCGGCATGCCTCTGTGTATGTATGTCTGTGAATGGCTCCGCATAGCAATATAGCCGTGTCACCATTGTGAACAACAATATGAATGGGTTGTATGTGTGAGGGGTGCATCATATGTGTATGGTCAGATCGACGATACCATCAGTGGGCCTGCTATGTGAACATCCATGTCCCCATACATGGATACCTCTGCTGAGGCCAACACCACATTCACACAGGGAGGGATGGCGGTGTGTAGTGCAGCAGCAGACATGTGGGTGGCAGCGGCAATGTATGTACACATATGTGTTACCCACATCAGTTCAGGCAGATATCCATGTGCATGGGATAGCGGTGTGTGTACACATACAGCACTGTGTCGATCAACATCCCAGCACATAGCACCTGCCAGGGCTACAGTGTATGCATGGATGTGTGATACCTGCATGCACCACACACCCTCAACAAGCAGCGACAGCATACCTCGCTGGAGGACAGTGTCCACACCATGGTGATAAACATGTTGAATGTCCATATTCACACAGCTATGACAAAAGCAATGGACAGCCACCCTGCCAATACCGCCAGCCCCTGGGTGGGTCACACCCATTGCCATGTATGTGGCATACCCTGCCATATCATGCAGAGATGACCAGCAAGGCTGCATGAGCTATCACAGTCCCACATGGTGCAATGGACAAAAGGCACTCTCACTATCAACCATACACAGTAGTAATGTGGTGGCGATGCACCCTGTCATGTTACAGGTGCTGTGTGATGCTCTGCACAATGTGTGCGTGTACATGCTATGCATGGCCTTTCCTGCTAATGTGTCATGGTTACACATTGCTCCATGTCTATCACATACGTAACACAGGTGAGCTGGGGCAAGTTGTCCAGCACCGTACAGTGCTGTGTGGAAGTACATGGCACAACACATGCATGTGCAGGTGTCCATGTGTATGTGTACAGTGCCGCTGCTGACGCTCACAATGGACACAGACGTGATGTGTACTGACATATACACAGCGCACAGGTGAACAGTAGCACAGACGCCACATGGGGACATATGCCAACTGATATGGACATAGGTGCAGCCAGGTACACATGTCCATGGCAGGCTAACATCTACATGGTGCGTGCACAGTGTGATGGGGTGGCACACAGATATGATGTGACACCCAGTGCTCAATGGTGTGAAGCCACAACATCGGCTGTGTCACCGCCACGATGCCCTTCACAGATCACTGTGCAGATGTCGCATATGTCATAGCAATGTATTTCCAACAGTATGCCAGCACAGCAGTGTGAATGTGACCTGCCACCATCATTATGTCTTCCAGATAATGCCACGCTCGGCTTCCACCATTTAGCCGACAGGAGGAGGAGGTCATCATACCATACCTCCAGAGTAACTACAACGCCCTGTTTAGCCATGTGCCACAGCAGGCACAAGAACGGCAGGAGATGTGGGAGGAGTTGTGCAGGAGGGTGAACAGCGGGCGGAACCAACCGCAGCTACCAACAAATCCGCAGGCACTGCACAGACCTGATCCGCATGCAAGACAGCGTGCCGCTGCAATCGCCAGGCAACAACGTGGGACAGGTGGTGGGCCACCAACACAGCCCCCACTCACAGCTACGGAGGAGCTCCTGGCCAGTCTGGGGACACCCACGGAACAACACGCAGAACCACTTGCGCCCATCGTGGAGGTGGGTGTCTCCCGAGCTATGAGCCTGGAGCCGCATGGTAAGTCAGTGTTGCATGTTTGTATGATAGGCGACGGGTGTGGGTGTCATAGTACAACACATGATATAGCAATACATGCCAGGTATATGGCCACACAAGATGCAAACCATTGTATGCTATGTTGTGTTAGCAGACATGTGCATAGCACATGCAACCACACACATGCATGATGTGTCATGCACAGTGCTGACCGTGGAGATAGTAATGGCTAATGTGTATACCTTTGTGTAATGCCTTTACAGGTACGCCTGGCGGTCGCAAGGACAAGGGTCTGTTGCAGGTAAGTCTGTTGCCAGTCAAACGCATGTTCTGCTGTATTGATATTCCCCATGTGTCTAGGCATGACATGCTCACCTGTGTGTGCCCCCGCCACGGTATACAGCTCGCACCACCCGACATACACACCACCCATGTACAGTAGATACACCCGCTATCGTAGAGTGGTATGACACCACACAACCAATTGGTGTGTTACGTGCATTCAGCTATGCATACAATGGTGTAGGTGTTACACAATGGCTGCATGTGTAGTATGCATTGGTATGCCAGTGCAGTATGGACACAGTACCACAGAGTGAGCTGTGATCTGGCCAGAGCACAGGTGTTACCAATGTGACCCATGCCCCTGCATCGGTGCACGCCAGACATGGCGCATGCCATGTCCCATGCACGTGGATGTCTGGCTGCAGCATTGTCACACCATGATATGACCTATGCACAACATAGCAGACATACACACTGTCAGCATATCCGTAGAGAATGTGACACGCCACACTAGTATGGGTGTATGTCACATGGGCCACCACAGGGCCGTGTGCACAATGTCTACCACACACAATTGTCAATGAGTCAGACAGACAAGGCCATGGTTGATACCTACAGGCATGTTGCCACACAGCACATCCACAGTGGGTACTCACCATTGCACCCTGTACACACATAGTGGGTTCATCAATGTAGTGGACCCCTGGACATCTGATGTAGTACACCAGTGACATGAAATTCCTCTCCACAGCTACTACAGGTGCCTCCAATGTCCACCATATATGTGCTGCTGAGCAGCTGAACTGACTTACAGACATGGCAATGTAATGCGCCCAGGTCACGCATCGCACAGACACATAGCTGTGTCCTGCTACTGTGCAGTGGCACAGAGCCCGCACCACACACCGCATAGCTATGCACACAGCTCACAGCAACGTACCTGCACAGACATCACTGTTACACATACATTGTATCTGTACACTGTACACATAACACTGCACCATGACAGCCATCGTGATGTGGTGCATGCGGTGGGACACCATCTTCACATGTCCACATGATACCGCACATGTTTGCGGTGTACATTACATAGTGTTGGCAGCCATGTGTACTCTCAACTTGCCCGCAGCCACACGGTGTATCACGCTGATGCATGCAAACTACCATGAATGTGTGTACTGCATGCCTACTAAATGACACCTGCCTGTTGTACTGTCCCCACCAGGGCAGTGTACATACTGCCACTATGAATGTCTGGTCTGCATTCACTGGTCTGTGTTGTGTGAATGCTGCATGCCACCTGCATTATCACATGCATGCTGTGTGTGTGTGTGTGTGTGTGTGTGTGTGTGTGTGTGTGTCTGTGTGTGTGTGTGTGTGTGTGTGTGTGTGTGTGTGTGTGTGTGTGTGTGTGTGTGTGTGTGTGTGTCTGTATTGTAACCGATGGTATGTCTTTGTATTGACAGGTGCTGTAGGTGCGCTCCTCCCGCGGTCACTCTGATGCTAGTGTCCCCACAGATACTAGTGGTGATGAGCATGTGCATGAGGCACAGGCAGGGTCGTCACAGGCAGAGTCTGTGCCACTGGAGAACATCACACATACGCCCCTTTCACCCCTGCCCACGGTTCAGATGCCGACACATAACTCAACACCGATGCCCATATATGACGGACAGTCAGCGCCTGTTGTCCCCGAGCAGGAATGTGTGGTGGCTGCAGAAGGTGTGGGTACACACGATGTTGCCAGTGTAAGGACTGGTGCAGTGCCACGCAGGCATGTGGCAGGTGCTGCCCGTAGGGGAGCACCGCTAGACATACACCTGCCGTCCAGGTGCAGCAGCTGGTATAACCAGACGATGTTCCAGACTGTAATGGCGGCGCAGGCACGCGCCGAACGGCAGAACCAGGACGGGCAGAGGCTGCAGAGGTCCGCAATCCGCACTTAAATGACAGCATCCAGGCATTGGCGAATGCACAACAGCATCTTGCCGATGTTCTGGATAGGAGATTGGGCGATATGGCTGGTCTCATCGACCGAGGCTTGGCCATCCTTGAGCGCGGCGCAGTCCGTGCAGGAACACCAGGTAGGGGTGAGGCATAGGGCACGGGCGGTGCCAGCAACACCACCTGCTGCAGGTCAGCGTGTGCGTGCCACCTCCCATGCCCACACAGACAGTGATGGTAGCAGTAGCACTGCAGCTGCTACTACACCATCCACACCAGGACAGAGCAGGCCACGTGGACGTGGCCCTGGACGGCCCCGACGTGGGCACGTTTCCAGCGGACATGTGACATCGGAGAGTGGACAGTCTGTACCTCCACCCGGTCGTGCCCGGCGACCCCAGGCAGGCGCTGGTCACTTCGCCGCCGCAGACACAGTGAGCCGTAACACCTGCACTGTACAGTCAGGGGCTGCCAAGCATACCCGTGTAGGCATCACAGATGACTGAACTGTGTACACACACACCCACACACAGCAGACACAACTGTAGGGCTCCACCACACCCACATGCAATCTACATAGTCATGCCCACTCAATGCACTGGCCCTTACACACACACATGATGTCATCCATTGGTACAGCCCATGCCTGTGGCACACATATCACCCTGTGCATATGATTAAGTCTCTGCCGCATAACTGTGAGCCACACCATCAATGCACGGTTAAGCTAACATATTATGATGCACAGGGTGGACACGATAGTGAGAGGTGTATGTGATACCTGTGTCCGCATAGTACGTGCTGTGTATGTTGTGGTGTGTGTGTATGGCTGGTGACAGGTGTGTATGTGATGTGTGTTGTGCACGGACATCATGCAGCAGACATACCATGCAGGACAGGTGCAGCATTCATTGATATGTGTACACAGTATGTGTGGTGGTTACATGTGTAGCACCATGTCGGTGCAGTTAACCCGTATGATACTGATGGTGTACTTGCACGTGCCTACTGGGAGCACTGTAATTAGTTCCCCACGCGTAGTCGTGGGCTACCCACAGGCATGTCTGGCAAAATCAGCATAGCACAGTTACCCACATCCCGCATGGACCCCTACATAGGTACATAGGCACACATGAACGTGACAGGATATGTGCCCTACGACATGTGTGGACCTAGCATGACTGTGTGTGGCATCTAACACCCCTCAGGATGGGGATGCCATATCCATCAGTCCCCAGTCCCTGGTCTAGCAGTGACACACAGAGGTTGACTGGCGATAACTATCGTCACACATCCACACGTCATTAGCAGTCCTGGACAAAGGCAGTCAGGGCCTTTCCTTCACATGGCCTGGCACTCCTCCCCGTGTTGTAGGGGTGTCTGGCCGCTACCCTGTTCCCCAGCACGCCCCACTCATCTTTGAGTTGAGGTGTCTGACAGTCGCTTCTGTGCCCGTGGTTTGCATGGGGCCTGGAGGTGGAATGTGCCCATGTCACCCAGGTCAGACATGGCCGTGTATGTCAGGCACAGATCACCACGGAGCAGCTGTGCTGTGAAGATCCACAGCCGGTGTCCCCTTGGCCGCACCTTGTGACACATGTCCTAGCACCGCCATCCCCGCCTTGTGGAACGCTTATGTCCTTCCGAGTGCTGCAGGCGCCAGGTTAGCTACAGGCCACATGTGCCATTGTACGCAGTCATTGCACTGGTGTGTGATGTGTACAGGGGTACAATGAACACCCCTGATGTGGTTGCCATTCCATCCAGACCAGGAGGCCACAATGGAATGTCTTCACACCCACATTGCCATTGTGTGTGTTGACAGAGGTTGCCGACAGGTGTGGTAGCCATTTCCTGAACATGTCCACCATCTTTAATGGCGCATCACCTACATGTGACATTGGGACGAACATGTTCTTCACACTGGGTAGGGCTGCACCTTCTCTGGCATTTGGTAGCAGGCCATGGCTCTGGCACCAGTCATCCATGTCTATGACGCCCTAGGTGGATGTTCGTGTAACATGGGGTGTTGGGTATGTTGGCCGGTGCGTAGTCATCTGCATACCTTGTCTGCTACAATCCCCCTATGATTGCATGCACATCGGAAGGTCGGATGCCATATGGCAGGGGGCACAGGAGTGAGCCCTGTGGGCCTCCACTGGGTCCAGATATGAGTGTGACAAGGCACCTTGAGCACCAACCCTGTGTGGTGTGACCTCCAACCTGTGTGAGAAGCATCGGGTGACATATGTCCCCACATGTATGCTGGCGAGCCTTTCCATGGGTCCCATGTGTAGTGTGCTCTGAACGCCCCACCAGGTCATGGTACTGTGTGCAAACCCACGTATCCCCATCAATGGCCTTGGTGAACACTCCAGACTGGACGAGCAGGTTCGGGAGGCAGGATCCGCCCTTGACTATGTAGTTGTGGGTATTGGCTGTACACCGCTATCTGTAACCATGACCACCTGTATGGACCTCCACACAGCTTTGCAGACAACACTTGTCAAGCGATAGGGTGTGGCTGTTGACAGTCCATAGGAGCACTACCCTGGCATAGTGGGACCACAGATGCCATATGGCATCCATTGGGGACATAGCCCATAGTAAGGCTAACATGACACAGTGGCCGCATGTGTGGGCCGAGGGCCTCAAAGAGGATGGGTAGCACACAGCCAGGGAAACCATCGGTGCCCATTGCTGACGTGTCAAACGCCATAGAGATATGGGATCACGCCGGGCCATATGACATGTTTGGGAGGATACACTCTGGTGGGATGGATATGTTCCCTGTTGGGGGGGGGGCATGTATGCATGGAACATGTCCTGTGGTATGCAGACAATGTCTGTGGGTGCAGTGACTGTTGTACCATTCTGGACCATTTCCAGGCAAGTCTGTGTGCCCCAACCATGTCCTTACCACAGTTAGGGAAGGCCCTGTGGTTGTCTCATGTGCCCTCTGCAGTACCACTCCCACGAGCGGACCTGGATGATGGTATGTGGGGCCGTATGGTGACGCCGGTATGAATGGGTGATGGTTTCCATGGTACTGTCATTGCCCTGCCATGTAGTAGCTCCAACTGTTGATGTACAGGTAGTCAGTGGCTGCGGTCCACCACACCATGTGCCTACCTGTGGTGGACAAGGTCCTGATGTCATCATGTTTGCCTGTTGCAGACATGCATGTGGGTGGTCGGGAAGGCATTCGTTAGGCGCTTGCGGTCTGGCCTCTGTTCAACATTGGCATGGAGGACTTGTAGGGTACCACACCGGTCATATGATGTGTGTGGTTTTCTGTGGAGAGGTCATCACTGAGGTCCCCATGCTGGTGTTGGTTACAGTGAGTGGATGACCAGTGGATCCACTATACGGTCTTGCATCACCATTGAGGGCTGTACATCCTGTGTGGGGCATATCCTCACCATGCGTGATGGGCAGAACTGTCAGACATCACCCCCCCTGGTATGTATGGTGCATGGCTGTTTAACAGTGGCCAGGTGTGTCAACACCTGGGACTGCTGGCGACTGTGTTGTGCCATGGGTAATGTTCCCAGGCTATGTATGGGTGGTTCATGTCACCCAATACGGTGCTGTTGTGAGAGCATGCCCACTCACCAGTGTCCTCAGGACATCTGTGAAGGTATCCTGTGTTTGGGAGGGTTGTCTGTAGCATGCAACAAACTGTAGGCCAGTCCTACACATGGTTAATTGCACCTACATATTCCCCGCAGCAACAACAACGCCTGTGGCATGACCGGTTACTGTTGTGTGGCCGGACACACAGGATGGTCCGCATTCCGCCACCCATGCCGCCGCACCATGTGTATGCATGTCTGATCTGTGCCGACTTAAGTGTCTGAGCATGCCCAGTAGGCAGCTGTGTAGATAGACACACAGCACAGTGCACACCGCGCCGCCTGCAGTTATACCCCGGTGCATGCCTGTATCCCCACGCAACGGCCACGCCTGTGGCATGGCCAGGTTTCTGTTGTGGCTGGACACACACGACGGTCCACATTACGCCACCCATGCCGCCGCAACATGTGTATGCATGTCTGCCCTGTGCCGAGTCTAAGTGTCTGAGCATGCCCAGTATGCAGTGATGTACTGATCAGTAGTTACTTGTTATTCTCGACTGCAGCACTAACGTGTTAGTGTACGGCGACCTGGGATGGTAACAGACCGCGTGACTGGCGACTCTGTCCGAACACCCGATCGGGCGCATTGCCTCTGCAAATGATACCACTCACGAGGGGTATGCCTCCTGACAGCGCCTGCTCAGTAAACTCGGTAGCTGCTCTGTAAATGCTTCATACTGTAGTGTGTTCATGTAGATAGGCGAGGTTCGCCCCGCCCCTTCCGTGTGTGTGTGTGTGTGTGTGTGTGTGTGTGTGTGTGTGTGTGTGTGTCTGTGTGTGTGTGTGTTTCCAGCTGCCTCTGCGACTGATTATGCTTTTAGACGCCCGCAACACATGCCTTGGCTATTGCCAACTATTGTCTTGCGGGTGACGCCAGCAGCCTACAAGTATGCCTGTGACAGCGCCTGTTCAGCAAACTCGTAGCTGCTCTGTAAATGCTTCATACAGTAGTGTGTTCATGTAGATAGTCGAGGTTCGCTCCCCGCCCCTTCCGTGTGTGTGTGTCTCTGTGTGTGTGTGTTTCCAGCCGCGCCTGCGACTGATTATGCTTTTAGACGCCCGCAACACATGCCTTGGCTATTGCCAACTATTGTCTTGCGGCTGACGCCAGCAGCCTACAAGTATGCCTGTGACAGCGCCTGTTTAGCAAACTCGTAGCTGCTCTGTAAATGCTTCATACAGTAGTGTGTTCATGTAGATAGTCGAGGTTCGCCCCCGCCCCTTCCGTGTGTGTGTGTGTGTGTGTTTCCAGCTGCCTCTGCGACTGATTATGCTTTTAGACGCCCGCAACACATGCCTTGGCTATTGCCAACTATTGTCTTGCGGGTGACGCCAGCAGCCTACAAGTATGCCTGTGACAGCGCCTGTTTAGCAAACTCGGTAGCTGCTCTGTAAATGCTTCATACAGTAGTGTGTTCATGTAGATAGTCGAGGTTCGCCCCGCCCCTTCCGTGTGTGTGTGTGTGTGTGTTTCCAGCTGCCTCTGCGACTGATTATGCTTTTAGACGCCCGCAACACATGCCTTGGCTATTGCCAACTATTGTCTTGCGGGTGACGCCAGCAGCCTACAAGTATGCCTGTGACAGCGCCTGTTTAGCAAACTCGGTAGCTGCTCTGTAAATGCTTCATACAGTAGTGTGTTCATGTAGATAGTCGAGGTTCGCCCCCGTCCCTTCCGTGTGTGTGTGTGTGTGTGTGTTTCCAGCTGCCTCTGCGACTGATTATGCTTTTAGACGCCCGCAACACATGCCTTGGCTATTGCCAACTATTGTCTTGCGGGTGACGCCAGCAGCCTACAAGTATGCCTGTGACAGCGCCTGTTTAGCAAACTCGGTAGCTGCTCTGTAAATGCTTCATACAGTAGTGTGTTCATGTAGATAGTCGTAGGTTCGCCCCCGTCCCTTCCGTGTGTGTGTGTGTGTGTGTGTGTTTCCAGCTGCCTGCGACTGATTATGCTTTTAGACGCCCGCAACACATGCCTTGGCTATTGCCAACTATTGTCTTGCGGGTGACGCCAGCAGCCTACAAGTATGCCTGTGACAGCGCCTGTTTAGCAAACTCGTAGCTGCTCTGTAAATGCTTCATACAGTAGTGTGTTCATGTAGATAGTCGAGGTTCGCCCCCGCCCCTTCCGTGTGTGTGTGTGTGTGTGTTTCCAGCTGCCTCTGCGACTGATTATGCTTTTAGACGCCCGCAACACATGCCTTGGCTATTGCCAACTATTGTCTTGCGGGTGACGCCAGCAGCCTACAAGTATGCCTGTGACAGCGCCTGTTTAGCAAACTCGGTAGCTGCTCTGTAAATGCTTCATACAGTAGTGTGTTCATGTAGATAGTCGAGGTTCGCCCCCGTCCCTTCCGTGTGTGTGTGTGTGTGTTTCCAGCTGCCTCTGCGACTGATTATGCTTTTAGACGCCCGCAACACATGCCTTGGCTATTGCCAACTATTGTCTTGGCGGGTGACGCCAGCAGCCTACAAGTATGCCTGTGACAGCGCCTGTTTAGCAAACTCGGTAGCTGCTCTGTAAATGCTTCATACAGTAGTGTGTTCATGTAGATAGTCGAGGTTCGCCCCCGCCCCTTCCGTGTGTGTGTGTGTGTGTGTTTCCAGCTGCCTCTGCGACTGATTATGCTTTTAGACGCCCGCAACACATGCCTTGGCTATTGCCAACTATTGTCTTGCGGGTGACGCCAGCAGCCTACAAGTATGCCTGTGACAGCGCCTGTTTAGCAAACTCGGTAGCTGCTCTGTAAATGCTTCATACAGTAGTGTGTTCATGTAGATAGTCGAGGTTCGCCCCGCCCTTCCGTGTGTGTGTGTGTGTGTGTGTTTCCAGCTGCCTCTGCGACTGATTATGCTTTTAGACGCCCGCAACACATGCCTTGGCTATTGCCAACTATTGTCTTGCGGGTGACGCCAGCAGCCTACAAGTATGCCTGTGACAGCGCCTGTTTAGCAAACTCGGTAGCTGCTCTGTAAATGCTTCATACAGTAGTGTGTTCATGTAGATAGTCGAGGTTCGCCCCCGCCCCTTCCGTGTGTGTGTGTGTGTGTGTGTTTCCAGCTGCCTCTGCGACTGATTATGCTTTTAGACGCCCGCAACACATGCCTTGGCTATTGCCAACTATTGTCTTGCGGGTGACGCCAGCAGCCTACAAGTATGCCTGTGACAGCGCCTGTTTAGCAAACTCGTAGCTGCTCTGTAAATGCTTCATACAGTAGTGTGTTCATGTAGATAGTCGAGGTTCGCCCCCGTCCCTTCCATGTGTGTGTGTGTGTGTGTGTTTCCAGCTGCCTCTGCGACTGATTATGCTTTTAGACGCCCGCAACACATGCCTTGGCTATTTCCAAATATTGTCTTGCGGGTGACGCCAGCAGCCTACATGTATGCCTCTGACAGCGCCACGCCAGTTAACTCGGTAGCTGCTGTGTAAATGATTCATACTGTACTGAGTTCATGTAAATAGGCGAGGTTCATCTCCCGTCCCTTCCGTGTGTGTGTGTGTTTCCGCTGCTTTCACCACACAACTGAATAAGCAAATTGTTAAAGTGTTCACAATCAACAGTGTGATATTTAAAATCATGTTAAGTCTCACATTGTTGTTTGTGAACATTCTTAGACATAGCATATTTCCTGCACACGCTGTGGAAACAACGAAAACGCTGCATGTTTTAATGAACTGTTCAAATGTTACGAAGACTTGTGTTGTGTCGAACCACGGGACTATTCTTGCTGCAGGTTTCCGGTTTGTTTGTGTTTCATAGTACAATATCATGTAATACGGTGTTCATAGTATGCTTTCTGTGATGTTGACATGGGTGTGTTTCGTTAGCAGTACGCCTCTGCTTTCTATGCTGTGGCTACATCTCCATTGCTCGCATAGAAAGTGACAAATGGAAGTGTAAGGGTGGACATTTAAAGCCTGGATACTTCCATGTTATGTGTAAGTCTCACGGGCCAACGGGTGATAGCGCATACATGTCTATGAAGTACCTTTGGATACCATATGCGACCTGTCGTGGACGAAATGTTTATGTTGACTGTTCCATCTACCTATGTGTGACATGGTTTGTGGCCATAGGGTGCCAGCAAGTCTTCCCTGTTCATTGGGTGTTTGCCATGGTGTATTGACATCAATCCTATTAATTCACCGAAGGATGTCTTTCTTTGGTGTCAACGCCATAGTTTGACCATCCTATGTCATTCCCAGCAGACGTGGAGATTGTGCCATTGGTATCTTTACACAGGTGACCCATCTGTTCCACTGTATGGAAGCGCAGGATCCCCATAGATGTGCTTGCACATGGAGTGTTGTGTACGGCGGTATCTGCCCAGCGGTGTTTCTTTGAATGGGGAGTGTGTACTGTACACCGTATCTGTATTCCCTGGGTTATGCCTTGCAACAGCTGTGGATTCCCCAGGTTTGCAGCTATGGGTGCCATCTTGGCCGCACGCTTGTCCATCCATGGGAACTGCCTACTGGACACTAGTATCGGGCTGTCAACATTTCACAGCTGCATTCTCCATTTCCGTGGATGATCGGTATTAGTATTGCGGAGTAACGATATGCCATGGCCACGCCCCGCACACGGGCGGACGATGAATCATCTGCCAATCCACACCGACACCCATATTTGCATACCCACGATCCCATGTCTGCAACCGCCGACAGTACCCCTTGCACACCCTTCATGTGTGCGGAAATGGGATGTGGAAGTACGTGTATGGATGCAGCAGCCTGGGGAGTCCTATTCATATGTCCTGCATTTCATGGACGGCTGTCATCACCCTTGAAGACACCTGTGGTGCATATATCTACCTGTGCCGTAGTCACGGCTGTCACCTCTTCCGTTCACACTATGTTGCTCACACTCACTTAAGGAGTAATTTTGGGTCCTTCAATGGACCCCGATGTGCATATGTAAAGTTTAGGACATGTTGGACTGTGTCCATTCGCCAGTGGGTTTGACTGCCGCCGTGATGTTCCCCATTCCCGGATGTCTGTCCGCCTACCCATATTATGTAGTGCTACGTAACCCGTGTCCTTCCACAATTTACCCATAGGGTGTTACTGTAGTCCTGCAGGTTGGCAACTGCTTTACATAATCCTCACAGGTACCATTGTGAACTATCCGCCACTGTATTGTCAGTATAACACAGCCGGTACATGTAGAACCTATTTATTCATGACAGTATGTCGGTTATGTGTGTGAACTCCATATTTTAGCGATAGTATGACCTTCCTAGTTGACGCTTGTTGGTGTGCCATTAATATGTGTTCCACAGGTCGCAGGTATGTTCCGCAGAGTGGAGGCGGGTGATCCCCACATACTGGATAGCACCTTCGCTGCTGTGTACGCTGGGATTCGCATGGCAGGATGGATGTCTACGGGTGTATGTACTGCTGTTTCCATCTTTATGTCCTGTGTCATGCCCTACTACGGCTGTGTGATTCCACCAGGCTTGCTATTATGGGTGCCATCTTGTCCGTGACGCTTGTCCATCCTTGGGAAATGCCTACTGGACACTGATGTAGGGCTGAACACATTTCACACATGCCTTTAGCATTACCCTATGGATGCTTTGCATCCTTACTGGGGACTAAGGCACGCCCTGTACCCGCAGCCCTCCCACGGGCGGACAACGGATTATCAGCCAAACAACACCGAGCCCCATTTTGCATACCCAGGATACCAGGGCTGCAACCCCCACGGCACGCATGACACATCCTTCATGTGCGGAACTGGGATATGGACGCACATGTATGGACACGGCAGTCTGGGGACCTCTGTTCATATGTCCTGCATGTCATGGGCAGGTATCATCAACCTTAAACACGCTGGTGGTGCATATGTTCAGCTGTGCCGTAGTCACGGTTTGTACCGGATTGGCTGATCTTGACGATACTGGCAAAACAGTCAGAATTTTTGGAGTCCTACAATGGACACCGATGTGCATTTGTAAAGTGTAGAACGTGTTTGACTGTCCCCATCTGGCCAGTGGTATTGACTGCCGCTGTATGTTCCCCAGTCGTGGATGTCTGCTTGACTACCCATCGCTTGTATGACATGGCCTATCTATATCCACGTGCCAGTATGCGTAAATACAGCAAACCTTAAGCGCCCTGCCCATCTTCATAAACGACATTATGGAACATATATCGGCAGAAACAGACACTGTCAAATACGATAGACTCCACAGTGAAAGGATACTGAGCTCTCTCAACTACTAACATGGGGCACCGCCGAGTACGGATTTCATGACATAGCCGCCCCTAATACACTTCCTTCAGAGTCGGTTTAAAGCGAAATAATCAATAAACCTGCTCATAGTTAGGTGGACAGTGCTCCAAGTCTTGATTATAACGTGACATATACATATCAGTGTTGCATGCCTTACTTCATGGAAACAATAATACGGCAACAATGTGTTAATATATCTACAATATTGGTAAATACAATCAGTATCCGGACACATAGTTGATAATTGGTGAGAGTGCACCTTAGAATGTAGTGTGTTGATCAGGTTATTGTATATCGATGTGTATAATAGTAGCATTACGATAACAAAGCATGGAATCAATAAGTACTATTTAAGCATATATTTGACAATTATGAATGTAAACGTGTGGAGGAGACATCCGTAACCTTCCTGGTTCCACTGGATCACACACGCACACGCATACCGCATGTCCGGATTGTGGGTTACGCGCACGCCGCATACGCATATCCGTAGTCCGCTTATATATGTTTACAGTGTCTGTGTGGTTACGTGTTTTGCGCTACTTGTGACTATTCCGTAACATATGTCTGATCCGTTGACGGACGGTGCAGAAAGCACTTACAGCTTTATATATGTAACAGTCTTTGCAGCATGGACGCTTTACGCACACGCACATCTATATGTTCTATAGTCATAATTCCAACGTGACTGCAGTCACGCTTGACGCTTACTGTGACCAGTGCACGTTAGCTGTTCGTTGTCATTAATATGCATACCCTTGGTACCTATGTACATTTACATATCACCCCCGCACACACGCACGCCACAGGCATCCATTCTCCTGCTGGGAAAGGTGCGGTACTGCATGTTGAACATTCCTAATTCCCTCGCCATGGCCCAGGATGCATATGTCGTCACCACAGAGCTGTTCAGATGTCAGCTGCTTATATCCCATAAGCATACAGGCCTTCGATTGTCAGGGTGTTGCTGTGCTGCTTTGGTTTGGTCTTGGCGCCCACTGTACGGGACCGCCCTGACCCTGTACGAATGTTAGATGAGTCACATGGGCACGCTTTGTCCGTGTCCATGGTACCATGTCACGCCCCCAATTAGTCTTAACCGTGCGCGCCGATTGGCCGGTGTATCCGCTGTAGATCTCGTTATACTAATTGCACACGGTCTGATCGAACTAACCTACTTCCATTACTAACCCTCCGTATGTATGGCCTGTGTCGCAATATTACAAGGGTTTAACATTGCGTGACTTTCACTGAGCCACAGACATGTCCGCTGCTTTGTTTGGCCCGGTTCCGCTGTGCTACACACATTTAACATGGCGTAACAGGTTGAAGAGCTCAGACACGAGGACATCGGGTTGTCCGTCGTTGTCTATTATTGAATGTCTCTGTGGAGTTTGTTTCACAAAGCGACACATTGTCGGCATTGTTAACGGACATCTCGCGCAGTACGCCCGCACCGACGCTGGTGACGATGTCTGCCTTTGGCCGCGAACAGGCATTATGCTGTGCCATTATGTCTGGGGATATATGGTTTCCTTCCACGTAGATGATGTGCCATACTAGCAATGACCCTAGCGATGACCCGCCTGGGTGTGGGTACTGCTGTATTACCCACGGGAAGAGTGGCCTTAGGGTAAGTGGTGACCTAGGCAGAAGTTGCCACCGATACATCACCCGCTACCCCTCCTGGTCTACCTACACCAAATAGAGTCTGGAAAGGTGCCCCGAGTAGAGCAACACCCTAGACGGCTACCTACTTGGCCTATGCCTAAGGCCGGCTATGTGTGTGGTCCCTTGGGCATCGGACTCGAACGTGGCACGCCTGCCGTGGGTATGTCCAGCATTACCCACATCCAGCCCCAAGGCAGTCAACACAGCATCCATGGGTCCACATGGTGTCCCAGCTGTGCACTCCAGGAACTCTATGGGGAATTTAACCCACACTTAGGACAGCTGTGTAATCCTAGCCTCACCTCAGGATACGCATCTGAGTAGTAGCACAGGGCGACTGTAGTCACACTCCACATAGATGGTGCCTCCACTGACCCTGGTTATTACCATACCATTAGTTTGACAAGCCTTATCTGCAAAGCCATGGAGATGGATCATAATGGGACACATAGATAAAGACATAGGGGACCCGCATACTTTGGATACAACCCAGTTTAGCTTGGTCATAGTCAGATCATGCCCTTTACACGTGTTTCACTTTGTAGAATCAGTCACCAAGGCCATTGCTGAGGGTAAAGCAGTCCATACAGCCTACCTCAACCCGGCAGAGGCCTTCGACACAATACCCCGCTCGGGTATACCTGATAAACCCGCCATCTTGAATGTAAATCCATACATCGCCATATGGGTTGCAAACGGGCTAAGTCACAGAACACACATGGCCATAGTTGCTGGCGCCATGTCATACTCACAGCCAGTCACAGGTGGTGTCCCATGGGGCTCAGTCCTGGGTCCACTATTTCCAGCATCTACGCTTCCAATGTACACGCATACACAGGGGGTTATGGTGACAATGTTTGCATACGACTGCAAACCGGATGCCAAAGTCAGACACACATCTGACACAGATATCCTTCAGGAGTGCCTCACAGATGTGGATAAGTGGTACCAGAGACATGTCCTACAGCTAAATGCCAGGAAATGCATAGGCATACCCTTCGATGAACAAGGTTACCCCGAGCTACCATATAGGTGGCAGTCCACTGAGCACGGAGGGGGTTACCAGTGATCTGGGGACACGTGTTGTTGTTAACCGATCGTTAGACACACATGTTGCTAACATAGTTAGGTAGACCTTCCACATTGCCCACATCATCATGAAGGGATTCACATCTAGATCAGGGAGGTCATTGTCCCCTTGTACTCATCACTCAATAGACCTATGATTGGGTACAATGCCCCGTTCAGAATGTATCTGACCCAACACCTGCAGCAGCTGGAAAGGCACCAACAGTTCTTCGACAAACGGATGCAGGGTCTCAGGTATATGTGTTATACTGACCGACTGAAAGAATTCCAGCTGTATACAGTTGCATACCACTTGCCCAGAGGTGACCCGTGCCTGGCATGCACGGCTAAGTCGAACCCAGATCTGATGACTATGCTTCACGTAAATAAGGTAGATCCCTCAGAACCACAAGGGCCTTGACACTGTCATTAATCGAACGTGTTGTTGGGACGGATTCATCACCCAGACACTCACTATGCTGTGGAACGACATCCCAGTACATGTGAGGGCAAGCACCTCGCTGGCCTTCTGTTAGTATTTACACATGGATGTCTGAATTGATTTATTTAAGTAACCTTCTAAATGAATGTTACATTAGCACATTGTGAATCTTTACATTTCGTTGGTCTATTTTACAGTAGTCATAATCATACGGTTTATGTGTATATATTATGGTTCATTCATATTACTAGGTGTCTGCAGTTCTGTTAATATATTGGCACAATCCGTAGGACATATATATGTAGCTTACACAGTCAGACATTTGGAAAACATTTTATGTTGGTTCATGTTTCATATATGTACATATATTTCCATTTTCCGATGAAGACTGTACCTTTCAAGCAATGTCTGATGTCCTCACTGTGTGGGATGTGTAACCCAAGTAAGGTTTGTTCGCTTGTCTGCCTTTAAGGCATGTAATTAGTACCTAGCACATCTAATGTACCAACCAATTAATGCTTGTAAATGTAGTAGGTTGGACTGCATTGTATGTAGTCTGAATAAGTCTGCTTATGAAGCAGACGGCGGGCTCCAATAGATTATGGTGACTGCCTTTAATTCTTGGTGTGCTCTGGTTGGTCACTGACGGTGCCTACAGTACCTCGGATTTGCTTTGGACTTCATCGGCTGGTTGTCTGTGTTTCTTGTATGGGGAATGTCAACTGTAGTCCCTATGTGTATGACTTGTGTAATGCCTTACTACGGCAGTGTAATTCCACCGGATTTGCATTTATGTGTGCCATCTTAGTCATACGCTTGTCCATCCATGTGAATTGCCTACTATACACTGGTATAGGGCTGTACACATTTCACACCTGCATTTTGCATTCCCCGGAGTATGGTGTGCATTATTAGCGGAGAGTGACGATGTGTTACGACACGCCCCTCCCACGGGCGGACAAAGGATTGCCTGCGAAACAACACCGAGGCCAGATTCTACATACCCAGACTCCCTTGACTGCAACAGTGGACAGTACCCATTACACATCCTTCATGTGTGCTGCAGTGTGATGTGGACGCAGCTGAATGGACCCGATACCCTGGGTATTTCTGTGCATGTGTGCTGCAGTTCATGGACAGCTATCATCAACATTGAACACGCTTGCGTGCCTATGTGTACCTGTGACGTGGTGACGACAATTAGGTCACATGAGTAATGCAGGAAGCTAGCAGGCATTCTCTGAACAGAATTTTTGGGTCCTACAATGGACACCGATGTGCATATGTCAAGTTAGATGTTGCTGGACTGTGTCCACCTGCCCAGTGCTTTTCACTGCTGGTGTATGTGGCCCAATCGCGGATGTCTGTTTGACTACCCATTCCACATGGTGCTACATAACCAGCTGAGTTAGTACTGTGAACAAATGACATACATCCAAAGATGCTGGTTACCAACTGCTTCATATAAACCTCAGACATCCCAATGGGACATATCCGCCACTATATTTCCAATATAACACCACCGAACATGTTGCTTACCTATGCATTCATTTAACCATGTTGTCTTCGTAGGTGGGAATGCCATAGTTTACACATCCTACGTGACGCTGTGTGTGTGCCATTAGTATGTGTTCCACAGGTCGCACATCTGTTCCGCTGTACGGTAGCGGGTGCTCCTCAGTCTGTTGCTGGCAGACTGAGTGCTGTGTACGCCGGTGTTGGCACGACAGTCCGCTTTGTATGTGGAATGTCAACTGTGGTCCCTATGTGTATTTCCTGTGTCATGCCTTACCGCTGCTATGTCATTTACCCGGTTTGCAGTTGTGGGTGCCATCCTGGCCATACGGGTGTCCATCCATGACAATTGCCTACTGGACACTAGTATAGGGCTGTACACATTCCACACCTACATTTAGCATTCTCCGGAGTATGGTTTGCATTATTAGCGGAGAGTAAGGCAGGTGCTACGACACATCCCTCCCACAGGGCGGGAGGAAGGATTGCTCATGAACAACACCGAGCACAGAGTCTACATACCCAGAATCCCTTGACCGCAATAATTGACAGTACCCATTACACATCCGTCATGTGTGCGGAAGTGTGATGTGGATGCAGTTCTATGGACCCGTACCCTGGGTATTTCTGTGCATCTGTGCTGCATTACATGGACAGCTATCAGCAACATTAAACACGCTATGTGCATATGTGTACCTGTGACGACAATGAGTTCACTTAAGTGTTGAAAGAAGGCGGCATTCCTGTCTTTAGACAAATTTTGGGTCCTACATTGGACACCACTGTGCATATGTAAAGTGTAGAGCTTGTCGGACTGTGTCCTTGTGAGCAGTGGGTTTCACTGATACTGTGTGTTCAGAAATCGCGGATGTCTGTTGGACTACCCATTCCACATGGTGCTACATAACCAGGTGATTTACTACTGTGGACAAATTACATACATCCAAAGATGCTGGTTAGCAAATGCTCCATTTAAACCGCAGACATCCCAATGGGACATATCCGTCACTGTATTTCCACTATAACACCACCAGAACATGTTGCTTACCTATGCATTCATTTAACCATGTTGTCTTCATAGGTGGGAAAGCCATAGTTTACATATCCTACTTGACGTTGTGTGTGTGTGCTATTAGTATGTGTTCCACAGGTCGCACATCTGTTACGCTGTACGGTAGCGGGTGCTCCTCAGTCTGTTGCTGGCAGATTGAGTGCTGTGTACGCCGGTGTTGGCACGACGGTCCTGCTTTGTATGTGGAATGTCAACTGTAGTCCCTATGTGTATTTCCTGTGTTATGCCTTCCCGCGGCTATGTCATTTACCCGGGTTTGCAGTTGTGGGTGCCATTCTGGCCATACGGGTGTCCATCCATGACAATTGCCTACTGGACAGTAGTATAGGGCTGTACACATTACACACCTACATTTAGCATTCTCCGGAGTATGGTTTGCATTATTAGCGGAGAGTAAGGCAGGTGATACGACACATCCTCCCACGGGCGGGAGAAAGGATTGCCTGCGAACAACACCGAGCACAGAGTCTACATACCCAGAATCCCTTGACTGCAACAATTGACAGTACCCATTACACATCCGCCATGTGTGCGGCACTGTGATGTGGGCGCAGTTCTATGGACCCGGTACCCTGGGTATTGCTGTGCATCTGTGCTGCATTACATGCATAGCTATCAGCAACATTAAACACTCTTGCGGTGCATATGTGTACCTGTGACGACACTGATTTCAGGTACGCATTGAAATAAGACATAATTTGGTTCTTTCCACAATTTTTGGGTCCTACAATGGACACCACTGTGCATATGTAAAGTGTAGAGCTTGTCGGACTGTGTCCTTGTGAGCATTGGGTTTCACTGATGCTGTGTGTTCAGCAATCGTGTATGTGTGCTTGACTACCCATACTGTGTTGTGCTACAGGAACCATGTCTTCCGACACCAGAAACCAATGCTATACATCCAATGTTGCAGGTTAACAACCACTTTCATACCATACCCAGAGGTCACGATTGGGAGGTATTGCCACTTTATTATCGGAACAACAACCCCAGACTGTGTACATCATGGGAACTTAAATTGTTTTCTCATGGGAATAACACAGCCTTGCAAGGCACCTTGTACATTACAGTATCCTTTTGTGATTGTAGCTGTTTCAAGGACCCTAGACTGTTACGATACAGTGGACAGTTAATTTCTTGATACGTTGCTTTGTCTGTCTGGTAGGAGTTGTACTGCTATCTTCCATTGAGCTCACAAGGCCATCCTCCTCTGGGGAAGGAGTGCTGTTATGCATGTACATACATTTATTGTTCTGTAACCCAGCAAATAATTAATGATGACAGACATGAGCCTGCTGTCCTGCTTACTGCCAGGTTCAGAATTCCATCACAGTACAGCTTAGCTTCACCAATTACATGCAGGCTTAGTTCTGCTGCCATATTGTACGGTACAATTCAATACATTATATAGTATTTCGAGTGTAAACTGGAACTTCATATGTGTTTCTATATATTTTACTTAACAACATCCATCCAGCCATATGCATGTTGTTCCATCCTTTACCTTGACCGTGTGTATTTGTCCGTCCAGCCACGCTAATCTCCACATGTGATGTCCCAGTTTCCCCTTCTTTGCCTGTAGCACCCTGTTAGGATGTCCTGTGTGTTAGGCACCTGTTCCGCTATATGTGATCGACTTCACTGCAAAGATAATCGTCGATGCGGTGGTCCAACCGACTTGTCCACATGTGTACACTTATGTGCACCGTGTCGTATGCAAACCTAGATGGTTTGGACGGGTACATACTACATGCCGGATGTACACATTCTGCTGACACATTCACATGCAGCCATTTACATATCTGTACCTGCGGTGGGTTGCTGACATGTGGGTACGATTTGCCCGCTGGCATTGCCTAACACAAACATCTTACCACAGTTCAGGTATGCACATTGTGTGTGGTTGTATAGCTGCACACGGATGCTAGCAGGTTTGGGTGCAGGGGTATACATGGGTGTGACTGACATGTACAATGAGGCTATTGTGTAGTACATCCGAATGCATGGGTTCTGCTTCTGGATATTACACTTCATCATACACCATCCAGTGTATGCAACAGAGATGTTGCTGGGTCTGGGATATGTTGCTATGCACATGTTTGCCTGTGTTTGGGGTATCTTGCTTCCTTACTGTTGTTATGTCGGCACAGCTACCCGGCTATGTACTGTCACTACTGCTTGTGACCATTATGGTTGGCACCTTTTCCAATGCCCATAGTGGGGCATGTTATGTGGACACTTCGACATTTGCAGGACTACACATACCCAGGGCTAGTGCAGTAGACAGAACTTCACTTGTTTGCCATACTATGAGCCTATTCTGTTAGCGATTGGGTTCCTTATTTATTTTCTTATGCCATGTCTGTGTTCCATACCGTAATGTATATGTTTTATGCTACTATTTACATGTATATTGCGGAATTTGCGGCAGGGGATCGCAGGTCATTTTCCATTTTACGATTGTTGCAGGGACACGACTGTCCAATCAGGGACTGTCCATGGCACTTTGGGACAGCAGGTAACCCTGGTGACCATGCCCATGTCGCTGCTGGGGTTTCCACCTTTTCCATTTTCCGATCTGGGATATTTCCGACTCACATCTGCCTTTACAGGCCGACACATACAAACGGTCACTATATAGCATAGAAATTCACTTGTTTGCCTAAATAATTTGCTTATTATTGTGGCAATTTCCTTGCTTATTCTGTTTATTGTGTCATTTCGGTATTTCTGTTACAGAAATAACCAATTCATGCTACCATTACATTACATACGGATATCATTGTGTCCTACACTCGTGAGCACATCAGCCATTTCTAATACGCTTTTTCGGGACACAACTGTCCATGGAGAGACTGCCCCAAACAAAGTGGGACAGGTGGTGACCTTAGTCGCTGCTCCTATGTCGGTGCGGCGCGCTGACATGCGGCTGTACACCTTCTCTGAGTGTAAACACTGACAGTGCATTGCGGACGGAGGCGGTCTTATGCGTATCCTTTGCTCCTTGAACGGGTACACTTATGCCTTGGTGGCTTCTATTTGCTTCTCCGCTAATTTGGAACGGGACTATGTTGCGCACTGTACGGCGCTTCATTCTGCACGGGACCTGGCTGCTGCCATTACTATTGTGGGCGGACCGTGGCTGTCAGCACATTAGGTTGCTCACCTCCTGCCGGCTTAGACACGCCTCCAGACGCATCCTACCTGGGCTCGCTCATGTACACTACGCACGTGTCTGTGATTCCGGTGCACTCTCATTAATATGTATATGGCGCTACTGCGCCGGATATTCCATGCACCGCCGGCGCAGGCCTTACGCCGGCCTTGCGCCGAGCTTCATGAATCCCGGGGTATGTCTATAATATATAAAAGAATGGCAAATGTACTGCCAAAATTGATAGATATGGATCAATGTGGTTTATAGAAGGGAGGCAAACATTTGACAACATTAATAGAGCAATGATGATCCAGAGGGAAGCAGACTATAAGAAAATACTTATATACACCAAAAAAATAAAAAAAGTTTTATTATAACCTCTAGTGCCTCAGCAACACTGCCTTCAATGGAGTATAAAAAAAAATCACATAACAATACAAAAACTTAAATAGCCTTCCTAATTAGTTTCATTAAATACTTAAAATAGTACTAATTAAGACAAATTATATTAAAACTTTCCAATTACACTTTACATTACTACCAGTAGGTGTCTGGGCACCATATTTCAAAATAAATAAAGTCTCCTTATATAAAAGTTTTTTTTCTTAATCCATATTCCATATTCACTTAAAACTACATATTCCAAAATTGTTCCCCAAAGTCCCTCTGGATTACCATTATGGCATTGTTTAAAATGCATAGTAAGGGGGCTTTCAAGTTTCCCATTCCTTATATCCCTTACATGTCCCTGTAACTTTAGCTTGAAAGCCCTCTTACTTTCTCCAATATAAAACATATTACAAGGACACTTTAAAGCATAAATGATAGAGTCTGTGTCTAAAGACAGTAAAGACCCATAAGGCACACCTTCATATAGACCCAATTCAATTTTAAACCATGATTATAAAGTGCTTATGTCGATAATATATAAAAGAATGGCAAATGTGCTGCCAAAATTGATAGATATGGATAATTGTGGTTTATAGAAGGGAGGCAAACATTTGACAACATTAATAGAACAATGATGATCCAGAGGGAAGCAGAATGTAAGAAAATACTGTTGTTGCTGGTGGGTCTTGATACAGAGATAACACTTGGCAGAGTAAGCTGGGATTTTATGAGTAGATCAATGGAAGCATTTGCATTCCCTGAGACAATAACAAGGTTAATTAGGAGGCTATACGAGGGGGTCAGAGGCAAAAATAAAAGTGGAAGGGCTCGTCTCTGTTATGTTTGAACGAAGGAAACAGACAGTAAAGTCCTCTTTCCCCTTTGTTATTTATGTTATATTTAGAGCCCATAGAAAGAAAATAAGGGACTCAGAAACTCAAGGTTATAATTGGTACGGTAATTAAGAAAGCTTGGCTTTATTTGCAGATGATATTTTTGTCCCTGATAAAACCAGAAAATGACATCTCAGTGTTGTGGAACATTCCAACAGAGTTTCAAGTCTTTTCGGGATATAAAATTAATGAGGACAAAACAAAGGCGATAATGTAATTTATGTACCCACATATAAATTGGTTCAGCAATGCCTATATTTATGGGGACGTAATAAAATGAAGTATCTAGGAGTATGGGTTAAAAAGGATTCTGTTGTGGCAGCTAAAGATCTATCAGAAAAGACTAAAAAAAGATCATACAAAAACTGAAAAACTGGAAGCTCTTGTTTATGGATATGATTAGCAAGATATAAGTAGTGAAAATGTTTTAGTCCCTTTAGTTCTATATGTAGCTCAGGCATATTTTTATCAACCAGAGGGGAAGTTGTGGATAGCAATCTGGGGGGAGTACAGGGCAAGGGTCAAGTGGGATAAGCTGATCCTTCCAATAGAAAAGGGTAGTTTAGGATTACCTGATCTGAAGGGATATTTTAAAGCTGCATAGTTAAGGGTCATATACATAATAACACAAGCAGAAAGCTGTAGTTCAAAGTGGAATGGGGTGATGATGAAGTGGGGGGAAGTTCAAGAAATAAGGAGAGATTGGGATTTTTAATGCAAATCCTTAAGGAGAATAACAACAACCATACAGAATATTATATTCATAAAAGTTGCAAAAGTTATTTTAAGAACTAAACCAACATGAGAATGGAGAAAGGAGATTCTGCCAATAGGGATGACTGCAATTAGTGGTACAGAGAATAGGAAAGAGGGTGCTGGAAGTTACTGGAGAAAACTGTCAGAGGAACCAAGGTATTGGGAGCAAATAGCTAGAAAGGGAAAGGTAACAGAATGGGAAGAGACAAAGAAGACATTTGAATTGCAGGCTACAGACTGCTTCCTTATCAAGGATTAATAGCAAAATATAGGCAAAAAGAAAGGGATAGATGAATTGTAATTGGAAAAACCTGCTCTGGGTAGAGTTTTTAGTTGAATCTAAAACAGAAGCTGCTATTAAAAAGGGATAATTAGTAGGGCATATAAAATATTGCATGATAATTGTAGGAATTAATCAGATGAGGTTAGAAAAGGTGGGGAAAAGAAACTAGATAAACAATTCACAAGGAAACAATGGAACGACATATGTATGGCTCACAAATATTCAAAAAGTCTAGAAGATTTAGAACTTTTGCTTGGAAGTCTTTGCATGGGTATTTTTATGCCCCAAGCAGACTCCAAAGAATGTTTCCTCAGGGAGATGGGAAATGTTAGAGGTGTGTTGGGAAAGAACAAGGTAACTGGGAGCATATTGGGAGTGTAATGAGTTGGCAGATATTAAAAATTCCCTACAGAGTACTCTTTCAGAAAGGATCTAATTGACATGATCAAACAACCACTGCATCAAACTACACATAATCAAAATGAAAGGATCAAAAAGTTGAAACATCGAACATTTAGGTCTTCAAATCTGTACTCATCAAAGTACATTTGTTGTTCAACATCTTAGATGTCATCCATTATAAATGTGTTTAAAGTGCTAAAGCAGCATAAAATCTAAGTAGGCTCTATAGATAATAATACTAACCGATTAGTTGGCCAACCAATGTACTTTGATGAGTTTGGATTTGATGGCCTGAATGTTCGATGTTTCAACCATTTGATCTTTTTGTCTCAGTGATGTGTAGCTCAGTGTAGTGGTTCTTTGATCGTATCAACTAGATCCCTTTGAAATATTAGGAGAGCAAATGGGTGTAACTAAGGAAATATACGTTTTTCTGGGGGGAGGCTAGAATACAGGATCTGAATTGCCTAGACATATTAAGGGCATAATTCAAATTCCAGTGGCTGCCAAAAAAGCAATTACTAGAAAATGGAAATCAAAGTGTATTTGAAGTAATGAATATAGTAACAGAGATAAAAGAACTGGAAGTGGGATTTTAGAAAAGGGTAGGAACAAAGTACATAGAAAAAATGGACATTCTGGGAACAATACATGCAGAATAATGTTTGGAAGGAGGAGTAAGGAGGTTTAAGAGAAACTAGGAATTGGGCAATTTATGGAATGTTGTACTGATGATAATTTATTATACAAAAAATATTTGTGATGTATAATATTTGTCATGTCAGCTATGTTATATGGGTTGGAGACAGTGGTATTGACAAAAAGGCAGGAGTTTGAGCTGGATGTGGCAGAATTAAAGATGCTAAGATTTGCACTGGGTGTGACGAGGGTGGACAGGATTAGGAATAAGTATATTAGAGGGTCAGCCCAGGTTGGAAGGTTTGGAGACAAAGCCAGAGAGGCACGATTACGTTGGTTTGGACATGTGCTGAGGAGAGATGCTGAGTATATTGGGAAAAAGATGCTAAGGATGAAGCTACCAGGTAACAGGAAAAGAGGAAGGCCTAAGATAAGGTTTATGGATGTGGTGAGAGAGGACATGCAGGTGGTTGGTGTGACAGAGCAAGATGCAGAGGACAGGAAGAAATGGAAACAAGTGATCTGCTGTGGCGACCCCTAACGGGAACAGCCGAAAGAAGATGATGATGAATGTTTGTAAACATGTCAGTATGGATTGTTTTCATTTATATAAATGTATGTTTGCCTGTATCGTAAGTGATACTTCAATAAAGTTGTTTAAAAACATAAATAGACAGACACTGGATAACATTAAAACAGCTCTCTGATTAAGTATGCTGATTATAACAAGCAAGATTTATCAATCATTAGTTTTGCTATAGAAAATCCATTTAGCTTGTTAAATTGGTTATATTTGCTTAACGTATTAGAAGATTGGAATTTCCCTAAAATTGTATTAATGTAATCAAAAATTATATTTTAATTCTAATGGTTGCATCAAAATATGACACTTCTTATCAAAAGCAGCTGTAATAAAAAAACATTAAAACCCAAATAAAATAAAGTAGGAAGATTAAAAATTAAAGGTTTGAATTGATTAAAAGGGTAAAAATAAAAATATGTTTATCACAGATGATATTCTATTAATTTTAACGGATATAAAATTTTGGTTAAAAATTAATTATTCTTTAAAAGAATTTCAAGTTTCATAATTAATGAACAAAAAAATCATTATCGATAAGTCAGAATAAGATCATTAACCATTGATGAAAACGTAATGAGTTAAAAAGTTTAGGTATTGTTTGACCTCAAAATTTAGAGGATTTAGTACAAATTGATTATATTAACATTATTAATAATATAAAACATTTAATGTTAAAGTGGACATAAAAATATATTTTACTTTTGAATATTGTACTTGATAAACATGATTTTTATTACAATATCAGTATATGTAAAAACAATTGCATTATCACTCACAAAAAACATAAAATGAAACAGTAAAATAAGATACAAATGTCCCTTCTATGGAAAACAAATCAGCCCAGAATTACATTACATAATCGTATAAGGTCATTGAGGCATAGGACTCCTAAACATTGAAATGTATGTTATAACATTAATTGAAGCAGTAATTCATTGTACAGACCCTTTATATGCAAATAAATGGAAGAAAATTGACACAGTAATGTGCAGGGAAAATACATTTACATTTCTGAGCAATATCTATCTATTCATGCATATAAAATTATTTTAGTTTTAATTAATTTCATTCAGTATCCAACACGTTCAACTTATGTTAATTGTATACCAAAATTGGCTGAAAAATGCAATCTAGACATGTTAGCTGCGTTATCAACTAATTTGTATGTCTCTGAATTGCTCTTACCCACCAAGAGTTCAAATCAGCAATTTCTTGCAGTAGTCAATACTCTCAGACAATGCATCAATTTAGTACAGGTATCTCCCCCATTCACTCACACATACACACACACACACACACACACACACACACACACACACACACACACACACACATGCACAAACACACATTACCTGTCACTGAGTTGACAGACTAACCCTGATGTCTCATATTATTTTTGTCCCTGCTCTTACAAATCATAAATCTCAGATTCTTACGCTCAGTCAATAATGCTAGACATTAGAGTTTCATACTTCTTAATAATCAAGTGCATCATGAACTTTGACATGTTGCTATGTTAACTTTTTAAGTGAGTCCCAGTAACAATTGAAATATTCCTCCTGATGTTATCTAGTGTCCCTCACACCTTTTTACAAGGTTTCCCTCACATCTCTCTCAACTGTCCCTGGTTTTACAGGACACATCTGCTGTTGCCTCTTATAGGTAGCCTGTTCTTCATAATTCACAGGCTGCTGTAATTATTGAATAGTGGCAGACATTATGGTTTCATACTTTTTGTTATAAAAAAAAGCTATACTAATAGATCAGCGAGCAAAGTGGGTTAAGGCTACTGCTTGAAATCTGCTTTCTATGTCAAGGTGCAGGGTTCAAACCTTTCTCTCCTCTTTCACTTTATTTGAATTTTATTTTTTCAAACACTTACACAATATTTTAGTAGTACCCTTGTGGTTACTGGTGGCATAGAGAAACAACACACTATTTGTGAGCATTAAACGTACAGGATTTGAAACTTTTTGTGTTCCTTTAGGGCATGTCATATGTAGTATGCCCGATGTCTAGTGTTCACCCACCCCATGTCTTTTGTGCTGCAAAATGTTGTTGTATTAATTTTTAAGTGCCTTTAATGTACAATAGTAAGAGTTATTCCTGATGTCTAGTGTTCCCCCTGTTCCACATCTCGCTTGCTGCAAAACTTTGTTCTCCTAATTTTTAAGTGGCTTTAAGGCAAGATATACAAAGTTATCTGTGATGTCTAGTACAACATTGCAGTATTTTCTCCTTAGATGAGGGGAGTGTGGAGGTATCTCAGTCCCCCAATGCACACACACACACACACACACACACACACACACACACACACACACACACACACACACACACACACACACACACACACACGTTGCCTATCAGGTAAACTCCCCAGCACTTACCTCTAAAATGATCAGGTGAACACGAGCTTTTAGCCATGTTCATTTAACATGGGCAGCTGAGGTAACTTGCAAGAAATGGTCGGCTGCAGAAATGCCTTACTTTCAGGCATTTCTGAGGGAATAGCATGTGGTTAAATAGAATAAGCCTCTCTCCCAATATACCTCATTAGCATTTGAGGTAGGCCATGGAGACAGCCATTCTCTAAGGTGCACCACCACAGTAGGGCTGTCACTGAATCAGAAATGTTTACCACAAAGTCTATACAAGTCTTACACCTCATGGCAACCTTTCTGAATGTGGCCATAAGACATTAGTGATTGGTTAGAATATAAGAAATTTTATGTTGGAAAGACTGTTATTTAAAACTCTGATTTTAAGACTTATCCAAATGTTTTGCATTATACAGCTTTAAGAAAAACAGGTAATTCTGAATCAAAACATTTTCATCTGATTCATTTAAGTCAGTGATAAAAGAAAATTATTGGAATTACATGAATAAAATGTTACTTCTCTAATCTATTTGATGAATGTAATGGATTATTTTTAAAATTACATAAATCAAGCATTATTTCCTTGTCTATTTGATGCAAGTACTACATTTATTTTAAAGTTTCCAGTAGGGACTGCTATCTTTCCATTTGAGAAAATGTTCACATGGAAAATTGTTCATCATAATTTTAACTTTGTATAGAACAGGGAATTTTTATCAGGTCAGAAAATAATATTTGTTGGAGATGTAAAATGAACATTAAAGCAGGTTGTCAACACCTGTTTTATCACAACAGATTAATAAAATAACTTTGGATGGAGTTTCAATATTTTTGCAGTTTTTGTGGTCTGATAATATTATGTGTGTATATATATATATATATATATATATATATATATATATATATATTATTTCTGATTGTTGTCACCTCTTTGGCGTTTGCTAACTATAGTGTGAAAGACAGTAACATGAAACTGAAAACAAAATGACTTCTTTTTTTCCAAATTCATATATTTACTTTCTGTGGTGGGGTAACCTAGGAGTGGATGAAGACTGAATTCTTGAGAGTCATTTGCTCAAAATTCATCCTGCCGAGGATCGGAGCACCTCCATAGGAAATCGCTATCAGTGAGTTGTCCTGTCAGTGATGCTCTTTTTGAAGGAATTTCTCTCCTTCTTCGAGTTGATGAGACCATGGAGTCAGTATATATAAGTCTGTGGGTATTTGTAATTTTAAAAATAAACATAAATTAAATTATTCTCAGCGAAGGATAGTTAAATTCATTTTCAGGGGGCTATTCATTTCATATCCAGTGCCATGTAAATGTAACAAAAGCTAAGCAGAGCTATTTATAAACTTTAAGTGCAGTCACCATCACCTTCTGCAATGAGAAACATTAGTGAATTTCTCACCTTTGGGATAGAAAGGCAACTGTCATTTTACAAAAGGTCAAAAGAAAGACACAACTTCAGGTACATATAAATTAGAATGAAATATGATTGACATATGCCAGAATCTTTATGCTTGCTCATGAGCTATTTACACAGACATATATCTAACAGATGGGGCTTTCCCTTTAAATTGTTAAATTCTTTCTCTGTACTTCTCAGAATTATTGTCACTGTTTCAGATTAATGCACTATACCAAAGCAAACTTGTGTTGTAAGCTACATCTAACCTCAGCTGTTGTGACACAACAGAAACATTAACTGTGCTATGTAAGCAGATTCATTACCACTAACAATGATCACAGTAATGCCATACATACAACTGCATTTTGTAGAAACATCAGTGAACATGTCATACTGTGGCAGGGAGCTATACTGCTATAAATGTGTCTGCAATTTAAACCACTCAGTGCTCAGAAATGTTTAAAAACTGCAAAAGGTATAGTCTTAAATCAGGTGCTGCAAAACACATATTGTCAAATTAACTTGTATGACAGCTGTAGCAAGAAAAAGTATCAGCAACAATCTATATGTTCAGTGCCCTCACCCAGTCTTCAGAGTGTATTTAATTAATTTATATTTAAAGGTTTCCTCATTTTATATATGCTACTATTATAACTAAGAGGGTACAGCTAAGAAAACTTGTGTGGGATACTTTGGTGGGTGAATTCTTTGAGTGTTGCACCAAGATGTAAAATGTCTGTCTGAGCCCTTACAAATGCAACAGAACTTTTATTACTTAACAAGTAACTAGAGGCAGGGTATGAGACACGCAGATACAGAGAAAATATTCTTAGTCAAACACAGAGCTTGGGCAATGCCTATCCCCAAGTCAGACACTAACAGGAATATTCTAATTAATAATAACAATGGCTTATAATTACAATGGTAGCATTCTGGCAAGTGCACTAAGCAGAAGGGTGACTCAGTGTTTAAAATACCTACCTCACAATTCTAGGGTCATAGGTTCAGTCCTGACATCCAGCACTCACTGTGCCTGACTGAGTTTTTGCTTGGTACTCCCAAGTTGTGCTATTGACTAGCTACTCTAAATTGTCTATAAATATTGCACTGACCCTTGCCTTGAAAAGGGTTAGAGATGGACCATTTCAGTTACATAAATGCTGCACTGTGTCTAAGAAGGAAGATTCATATTCATTCCATACATGTTAATAACAGTTTCTTTTTACAATTTTTTGAATTCGGTAGTCTTCCTGATTTCTTGGAGAAGACACTTCCGTGAGGTTGGTGCATTTGTATAGAATGCCTTCTCCTCATGGCTTTTATGAAGGGAGGTCTAAGACAAGTTGTATTATCTGTGCTGAAGTGACATACAGAGATAATATCTTCATGTGCAGTCTGGATACCAAGGAGAGACAATATCTGCAGTTTAGTAATTTCAAAGCCATACACTTCAAAAGGAGAGTACATCTTTTAGTGATAGGAGGCCAGTTTGTCTTCTGCATTTTATTTATTTATTTATTAGTTTGTTTGGTTATTTATTTATTTATTTATTTATCCTACTTCTGTAGTAGAGATTCTAAGGCATTTACTTCTGTAGTTTGGTATGGCAATATTTTGACAAAGGAGATAAAATAGCTAATTTTATTAACAGTTATTTATAAGTGCTTGCATGTTTTGTGCTTAGTTATAGGCTATTGCTAGCAAGCAATATTCTGCTATGGCCATTAGCATCTGGATTGCTATAGAGTTTTTTCTTCTCGTGTAAGTTAGGGTATTTTATCAGCCATCTTAACTGTGTAAGGGCTTGTGATATGCTGTTTGTTTGTTGAAAAATGTAAATTGTTGACCCAAGACAAGATTTACAAATTTCTGCTGAATTGTAGATTTAAGTAGTGTTCCATAGGGTTCTGCTACATACCTCAAAACCTCTTGGAGCAAGAAATTCGAACAAAGCCATAAATAATAATGAGATAAATGCCCAGAAATGGAGACTATTTTTAAATATTACTCTTGCAAACTTACAAAGTTGATAGAATAACAGAGTTTGCATTAGCATGGATTTTTCTGAAGGGTATGAAGTCTGAAAGTCAAACGTTTGTCATTATTTTCTGACTTCAATCCTCAATGATTCGCCAGAAAACTATAATTGTATGAGAAACAGACCAAAATATGAGGCAAAAATCTGGACAGTTGAGAGGTATGGTCTACTACAATGACAGTGTTACTGGTTTGCATTTTTGATGAGAGGCAAATAGCACTGTGGCTGTTTTTTTACAACTCATAGTTTGCTCATTTTTATTAGTCAGTTCTAAAATACAACAAAGTCTTTTTGTAATGCTTTTGAGCTTGGTGAGAAAATTATTAGGTGTAAAACATGCATGTCATCTACACATGTTCTGCATTTTGATTTTTATAGCTCAAATGGTAGATCATTAATAAATATTCAGAAAATGATTTGACCTAAAATGGATCCCCTGCTGTCCTGTTGACCTCAATTCCATAAAATTCTAACGATCAAAACACGTGAATATGTTGGTATGGACCTCAACAGTATACAAAATCTCTCAGCACACTTGGGTAGCCATCTTTTTAGCTAGATATACTAACAAATAAAGGTTGATATAGCATAAATATACCATTAGGTAATTTAATATGCACTGGCCCTCAGTCTCACCCACACAGCAATAGACAGGGGAGTTAATCTCTGCATACAACAGTCTTCATCGTCTCCATCCCAGTTGGCCTCCAGTATGACCACTCACTTTGTGACTATAGTCAGTGGCATAGCACAGCACAAGCCCTGTAATTTCCTACTACTGCAGTTTGGAATGGGTCTGTATTTATTGGAGAAGTAAAAAGCAGCTCCTTAAATATTCTGGTGGACTGCAGGGTTTTGCAGCCCATGTAATTGTTATTATCCTTCATAAGGCTATACTGATGGACTGTAACAACCATGCCTAATGAATCATGTGTACATTTCACACATTTGAAGACAACAGGCTCACTGATCCCTTTAGTCTGGTCATTATTCAACTCTGACTATTACATAATCCGGTCCCTGGGGTGTATGGCATCTGATTTTTGATGGGTCTTCTAAACTGATTCTCAAAACCTCATAAAGGACAATAAGATAGATGATATTTATGTATGCTATAACCATGTATTTTCTGGAAACCTTGAGATTCCTTTGCGAAATACATTTATAAAATGGTGATATCACTTATCTCTCCACCTTCTATATGTTTTGATATCTGGAAGCATCTTAGCATTAGTGGAATTACCACTGTAAAAATAAATATATAAATATATGTGTGTGTGTGTGTGTGTGTGTATATATATATATATATATATATATATATATATATATATATATATATATATATATGTCTGTGTGTGTGCATATATTTGTAGAGAGAGACAGTCAGACAAAGATTAGATATAAAATAGATACACACACACACACACACACACACACACACACACACACACACACACACACACACAAAGTGCAGTCTTTTGCTGTCCATATCATTCTTACTGTCTTTCATTTAGAATCATCTGTGGTGCTTGGTAGCCTCTAGATGGGAAAACATGGATCACAGGCTGTGCACCAGGTCAGAGCTAGCCACTTGATGCTGTAAAATTTGGCTCCAGATAATTTGATCATATTTACTAATGTCATCAAAAATGGGAATGGGTATTTACAAGTTATACGTGAGCTGAGGGCCCTGCCAACTCTGACCTACACATCAGACCCATGCTAATGATGGAAGGGGTCTGTGTCCCCTGCCTACTCTGACCTACACAGCAGATCCATGCTAAAGATGGAAGGGGTCTGTGTACCTGTATTTTTCCAATGTTTGCCTGCCATAAACCCTACCAGTCCTAGGTCAATAGGTTATTGACCCAGTGGTATCTAGCTGCCCAACCTGGGTTACCTGGGATAGTTCTGCTGAATGAAAGCTGGAAGTAAATACCTACCCCTAATGATTTATTCTCTCCCTATTTTTCAATCTGTGTATTAACAAAAATCGTCTGTGCAGTAATAACCTTTAAAAACCTTGTAATCTACTCACTAGTACTTGTCTGGCTACTGAATTTCTAAGTTTTTTTTTAACTTTGTAATCCAATATGCTTAGATAATATATACTATTTATTTAATTTTATTTGATTTGATTCGAGTACTGTTTTATCTGTCAACAATATACATGTATGTAGCTAACGTATTTTAATTACCAAAATTCTCTATTTCTATTTTTATTGCATTGTATATCTTTGGAGCTTTTCTCCCCAGGCCTCCGCTGAAAAACGGCAATATCTCAGCCGGACACTCCCGGTCAACAAATGTAAAATAAATAAATAAACTTGATTTTTCTTATTGCACTGTGGAGTTTTTCTCCCTGTGCCTCCACTGAAAATGGGCTCTGTATGGTCCAGTGGATTTTCCCAGTTAACAAATTGCAAATAAATAAATAAATAAATAAATAATAAATAAAAATAATCAACCGGGCAAAATTTAACTAAGCATTGCTGCACTGAATATAGGTTCACTGGCAGGATGCAGCTTGGAAGTAGATGACATGACAGAAAGGAGAGGAATGGATGCTCTGTGAATCCAGAAGACAATGTGGAAAGGCATCACAGCAAAGCCACTTAGCTTGGGACGCAAAGTCTACTACCCAGGGGAGGACAGAATAGAAATGGTATGGATATTGTGGTGAGAAAAAGTATTCTGTTCTGAAGATAGTGTCGGATGTCGTTACATAAAATAAAATATGAGTTGGTTCACATAACTATAACTTAATTCTTCATGCATCTCTTGGCATTGAGATTATTAAATAAAAACTACAAGCTTTCCTCTTGAGATCAATGTACAATCAAACATATTGTGTTGTGTTGTATGAGGGCATCTCATTAAACACACCAGTACATGTAACATTCGGCGCATAACAATTGTAAAACATTCCCATTGAAAACTGGCTTATTGTGACACTGATGGACCTAGCTAATCTTGGTCTCTTTATACACGCTGACTTTCCACTTTGGCACTCTGTACAGATGAGCTCAGCTTATTGTGACACTGATGGACCTAGCTAATCTTGGTCTCTTTATACAAGCTGACTTCCCACTTTGGCACTCTGTACAGGTGAGCTCAGCTTATTGTGACACTGATGGACCTAGCTAATCTTGGTCTCTTTATACACGCTGACTTTCCACTTTGGCACTCTGTACAGATGAGCTCAGCTTATTGTGACACTGATGGATCTAGCTAATCTTGGTCTCTTTATACACGCTGACTTTCCACTTTGGCACTCTGTACAGGTGAGCTCAGCTTATTGCGACACTGATGGACCTAGCTAATCTTGGTCTCTTTACACACACTGACTTTCCACTTTGGCACTCTGTACAGATGAGCTCAGCTTATTGTGACACTGATGGACCTAGCTAATCTCGGTCTCTTTATACACACTGACTATCCACTTTGGCACTCTGTACAGATGAGCTCAGCTTATTGTGACACTGATGGACCTAGCTAATCTTGGTCTCTTTACACACTCTGACTTTCCACTTTGGCACTCTGTACAGATGAGCTCAGCTTATTGTGACACTGATGGACCTAGCTAATCTTGGTCTCTTTATACACACCGATGTTCCACTTTGGCACTCTGTACAGGTGAGCTCAGCTTATTGTGACACTGATGGACCTAGCTAATCTTGGTCTCTTTATACACACTGACTTTCCACTTTGGCACTCTGTACAGGTGAGCTCAGCTTATTGTGACACTGATGGACCTAGCTAATCTTGGTCTCTTTATACACACTGATGTTCCACTTTGGCACTCTGTACAGGTGAGCTCAGCTTATTGTGACACTGATGGACCTAGCTAATCTTGGTCTCTTTATACACACTGACTTTCCACTTTGGCACTCTGTACAGACGAGCTCAGCTTATTGTGACACTGATGGACCTAGCTAATCTTGGTCTCTTTACACACACTGACTTTCCACTTTGGCACTCTGTACAGGTAAGCTCAGCTTATTGTGACACTGATGGACCTAGCTAATCTTGGTCTCTTTACACACACACTGACTTTCCACTTTGGCACTCTGTACAGGTGAACTCAGCTTATTGTGACACTGATGGACCTAGCTAATCTTGGTCTCTTTACACACGCTGACTTTCCACTTTGGCACTCTGTACAGGTGAGCTCAGCTTATTGTGACACTGATGGACCTAGCTAATCTTGGTCTCTTTATACACACTGACGTTCCACTTTGGCACTCTGTACAGGTGAGCTCAGCTTATTGTGACACTGATGGACCTAGCTAATCTTGGTCTCTTTATACACACTGACTTTCCACTTTGGCACTCTGTACAGGTGAGCTCAGCTTATTGTGACACTGATGGACCTAGCTAATCTTGGTCTCTTTATACACACTGACATTCCACTTTGGCACTCTGTACAGGTGAGCTCAGCTTATTGTGACACTGATGGACCTAGCTAATCTTGGTCTCTTTATACACACTGACTTTCCACTTTGGCACTCTGTACAGACGAGCTCAGCTTATTGTGACACTGATGGACCTAGCTAATCTTGGTCTCTTTACACACACTGACTTTCCACTTTGGCACTCTGTACAGGTGAGCTCAGCTTATTGTGACACTGATGGACCTAGCTAATCTTGGTCTCTTTATACACGCTGACTTTCCACTTTGGCACTCTGTACAGATGAGCTCACTGGGTTTACCTGTCCGTAGCATCCCACAGGTGTGGACAACTGCTGTTATCATTTTTTTTTTCATTTAATGGGAATAATAAGTGTTCTTCCTTTTCAAACCAGTCTATTTTAGAAAAAAATAACTAATTCCTAAAACTGTCTGAGCCATAAACCAAAAGAAGACAAAGTAATCTGCAAATCACATACAGGTAGTATGGTAACTTAGTTTTATATATACTGTCTGGTGTCAGATGTTTCAATACACCAATCAGAACATTTCCTTGAGGTATATGTGGCATCTAAACATTTTAGAATGTATACAGCACATCAATAAATATGCCTCTGTGTACATTATTTTATATAATTCATGGTTAGTGTCACTTATTTCCTACCTCAGAAGGATTCATATAGGTTGCTAGATGATATAGCTCCTTGCATCCTGGGAAGTTCTTCTGTGACACTAATTTAGTGGTGTGAATTTGTGGACAATTTTTTTTGTGTGAATAATATTTAGGACTGCATTTTCTGAGTTCTTTGTGCAATTAGATATGCATATCACAAAGGGAAGCTCCCTCTTCAAATCTCATAACATGTAGAGAAATAGTGCTTGCTCACAGTATCAGCCTCAACCCCCTTTTTCCCATTTTGTTCATGGGGTCGGGGTGTCATATCAACAGTGACCATCACCTAGTGCCAATGTTCACACCACTGGGTGGCTAGCCTGCCACTGTACTTGATCACAATGCTTTGCAAATGATTACATAATGCATACATGCTGTAGAGTACAAATGCTTCATTTGGAACTAAGCAACATGTGTGAGGAAATTCAGATTTCATACAGGAGGCACAGTTTCTCAAAGGATAATATTCAGCAAAATGTGCAAAGAAAGACCACAGAACATCCATGGTCTCAAGACAGTAAAAAAAGTTCATTTCTGTAGCTAGCAGAATGTGCTAGCTAAGTCATCTCCTTACCTTTGATCATTGTTTTGTGGGTAGAACTATCCCTTCTTCTTGTTATTACAGGGTATCATCCTTTTCATAATCAGTGGGCATATCTTCATGTATTGTAATGCCTTCCCTGTGGTCATAAGCATTGCACACAGCATGTTAATAGCACTGTGCATAAAGTATGTTAATACCAATGTACTTATAAGCTACTGTCCTGATCCTTGTAGTCTTAGAAAATATCATCCTGTTCCCTCAAAGCATAGCATCACCTTCTCATACACCTGGGCCCATTCAAAACAGACATGAAAGGCAATAAGGCAGATGATGTTTATCTTTGTCAGGCAGGACATAAATAACTTAAACTAACCATTAATTATAAAGAGTAATGGATACTGTGGTATATTTATTGACATGCTTTACACCTTCTAAAATGTTTACATGCAATTACACTTCAAAGATATACTCTGCTGGATTTATTGAAACATCTCACCATGGGGACTGGGGTTTCTTCTGATTCTTTATGTCTCTGACAATTATAGAAAATGCATCTACTGTCATTTCAGAAGTCAGACACCTGCTGTCTTGGTTCTCTCTTCAGTTATGCTATTGCAAGCAGCAAATAAAACAAGACAAAACTGGTGAACCAAAAGGTAAAACCACCATCAGCTTTAATAGGACAGAAAACAAGTACAAACACAACAGACTTAGCGCTTTCACCCAACTAGGGCATCCTCAGAGTCAGTTAGTAAAATTTAAGCAGTCCTTAATAAATGAAATTCAAACAACTTTGCAGCCAATAAGCATCCAAGTACAATAAAATTGTTACAATTGTCTTGAGAATTAACTCTTACTAGTGCAACACACTTTCACTGAACGGAAATTTTTTTACTACTCATTAATTGTTACAATTGTCTTGAGAATTAACTCTTACTAGTGCAACACACTTTCACTGAACGGAAATTGTTTTACTACTCATTCAACTCAAGTGTTTACCAGTAGTGTGTCTCAAAACATGTATCCTAAAAAATCTGCCTATATTTCTTTGTTAGAACAACACTCATTTTTCAAATACTTAAAGCTTTGTGTTTTAATATACATGCCAAAGATAAAGTGTCATTAATGCCAGGTCTTGTACTGGCATCTAATCTAATTTGCCATAGGCATTCTCTAACTTCAAGTATGTTTTTGTAATCTCCCCCAAAATCTTTTGTGTAAATTCTGTCAATAACAAAACATATGAATTTCTTAAAATTCATACAGTCTTTGCTGTGAATGTACAAAGAATTAGTTAACTTCTTATTTTTTATGTCCCTGGTATGTTTTAATTTCCTTGTGGTCATACCAATGTAAAACGCTGGACATGATAAACAAGTGGCCACATATATGACCATATTCGTGTTACAATTACAATAACCTGGACACACCTGGGACCTTTTGTAGTTACCAACTTGTACATATGGACCGTCATTGATATGTTTACATGCTTTACATTTTCCACATTTGGCCATCCTTGCAGGTTTTTGACCAATAGGTTTAGGAATTCTCTCTAAAAGTTCAACAAACAGTATGGACTATACTATTAACAGTATAGAATTGGCATTGGATACTACTGACCATACTGTTGAAGCCTTAATGAACAATGAGGATTATGATTCATTGGTTGTCCCTTTTAGTTCAGACAATAATGTTGACAACAATGAAGGTCCGTCTATTATTGGCGATGGGTCCTTCAACATCTACAATTATTCAGACCTGATTATTTCTAATAGTCATTTAAGTTTGATGAAAAAAGGATTCTCTTTTGTACCCAGTTTTAAACATGATATAAGTAAACTTATTATTAATTTAAAATCGTACACGAGACAACTAAATTTAAAGTTATACTTTATGAACAAACCTAATATTGAGAGGGAGAAGCAGATTAATACAGTTAAGAGGAGTAGTTTGTTTATTCCGCCACATAACCCTTTGGTACTAGCTTTGGAACGTTTATGTACCTCCCAGATAAGAAGAGTGGTTGAAATAAGACCGAGCACTCACAATAACCTGACACCTGCAGAAGAGTTTTGTTTAAAGGAACTTTCAACAAATAGACAATACAGGGTTATGAAACCGAACAAGGGAGGTGGGGTAGTTATAATGTCAAATACAGAGTATTTGTGGACTATGCAGAACATACTACAAGATACTGACACTTACAAACTGGTGTCTAAATTTGACGTTCAGAGGGCATACATCAAGACTGACTGGCAAATTTATGATTTCCTTTGTGAGGGAATAATTAGTCAAGATGAATATAACTACTTGACAGTAGAACATCCAGTCATGTCCAGTTTGTTTGGTATTCCTAAGATACACAAGGACATTACCAACCCTCCCTTTAGACCTATTGTGGCAGCCAAAGGATCAAAAATGGAACCCTTAGCATCATATATTGACATTTTTAGTAAAAATACTCTTGATTGTATACCACATGTACTTAAGGATTCATGGCATTGTCTGGACTGCCTCAAGACCCTATTAAATACAAATCTGGGGGATTTCTGGTTTGTCACAGTTGACATAATCAATTTATTTTCAGTAATACCTCAAGATATAGGTTTGGAGTGGTTTTCCAGAAGTTTGGGAAAGTACAAGTTAAAAGAAGGTTACTCATAGACTTAATGCGAATTGTCTTGGAAAATAACTATATTCACTTTGAGGGTGAATATTATAAACAGTGCACGGGAGTACCAATGGGAGCTAGATGTGCTCCCATATATGCCAATTTGGTATTAGCCGAATGGGAGGACCAATACATTCTGTCATCTATTTATGTATCCAAAATGATTATTTATTTAAGATTTTTTTGGATGACATATTATTTCTTTGGAAGGGTTCTCAAGATGAGTTGGATGATTTTATAGTCTACTTAAATCAAACTACAACTTTTTTGAGGTTTACTAGCAAGATTGGCAAGAGTTCGATTGATTTTCTGGACTTGCATTTATATACAAGTAATGGGAGGATAGAATCAAGTTTATTTAGGAAAAAGACATAATAGTAATACCTTTCTACATTATGAGAGCCTCAACAGACAGGAACCAAAGTAAAACAGACTAGCGAAAAACAAAAAGACAACTTGGAAACACCAAAGCAAATTCTCTCTCAGTTTAATTCTCTCTCAGTTTAATGAAGCGCTTTTCGTCTTGCACATGTAAAGGTAAAAATTCTGAAGGAAGGGAAGGGTCGAGGTGTTCTAAAATATTGTCAGTCATATTCGTTTTTAAAAAATGTTTTAAGTAGCAATACTTTGGATGTGCCTTTAAGACACAAGATTTTAATTAGAAGTGTCATGTGACAAAAAGGGCATGTATATATTGCTTGTGTTGAAGTTTGTTCAGTTTCTGATGAAGTCTTGCCATATGTGCAAGACGAAAAGCGCTTCATTAAACTGAGAGAGAATTAAACTGAGAGAGAATTTGCTTTGGTGTTTCCAAGCTGTCTTTTTGTTTTTCGCTACATTATGAGAGCCGCCATCCACATTACATCAAGAAAAATGTAATAAAGGGTCAGATGATTAGGTCATCTCGTATAGCAAGTGAGGACACCACATTTTTAGAAGAAGTTGATATATTAATTGGTTTGTTTGTAGAAAGAGGTTATCCTATGGACTTCCTAACATCGACCAAAAATGACATTATTCAAAGAAGGGAAACAGATTTCAAACCTATCTTAATAGATGAACAAAGAGATACAGGAAAGGCCTTAAGAAATCAATATAAACATACTGACACCCAGACAGGCATGGTGTTGCAGTACAACACTATGTCTGGTAAGGTGAAGGAAGTCATTAAAATGGGATGGCATAACATATTCTCTGCAGATATGTTAAATGCTATAGGAGATGGTCCAAAATGTATAAATAGTAGAGGTGCAAATATCAAGGAACTTTTAGAGAGAATTCCTAAACCTATTGGTCAAACACCTGCAAGGATGGCCAAATGTGGAAAATGTAAAGCATGTAAACATATCAATGATGGTCCATATGTACAAGCTGGTAACTACAAAAGGTCCCTGGTGTGTCCAGGTTATTGTAATTGTGACATGAATATGGTCATATATGTGGCCACTTGTTTATCATGTCCAGCGTTTTACGTTGGTATGACCACAAGGAAATTAAAACAAAGGATACTAGAACACACCAGGGACATAAAAAATAAGAAGTTAACTAATTCTTTGTATATTCATAGCAAAGACTGTATGAATTTTAAGAAATTCATATGTTTTGTTATTGACAGAATTTACACAAAAGATTTTGGGGTAGATTACAAAAACATACTTGAAGTTAGAGAATGCCTATGGCAAATTAGATTAGATGCCAGTAGAAGACCTGGCATTAATGACACGTTATCTTTGGCATGTATATTAAAACACAAAGCTTTAAGTATTTGAAAAATGAGTGTTGTTCTAACAAAGAAATATAGGTGGATTTTTTAGGGTACATGTTTTGAGACACACTACTGGTAAACACTTGAGTTGAATGAGTAGTAAAAAATTTTCTGTTCAGTGAAAGCGTGTTGTACTAGTAAGAGTTAATTCTCAAGACAATTGTAACAATTTTATTGTACTTGTATTGGCTGCAAAGTTGTTTGAATTTCATTCATTAAGAACTGTTTAAATTTTACTAACTGACTCTGAGGATGCCCTAGTTGGGTGAAAGCGCTAAGTCAGTTGTGTTTGTACTTGTTTTCTGTCCTATTAAAGCTGATGGTGGTTTTACCTTTTGGTTCACCAGTTTTGTCTTCTTACACGTATACAGTTTCGACCTTGGATTGCTAACAAATAAAACAAGCATTAATAATCTACAATGGCCAGCTTTAAATAAGGCTGTCAGAGAGCATGCTTAGTTAATAATATGCACCCTGCAATGACCCAATATATGCCACACTGGTATCATGCACCCTACACTTTTCGTAATAGCAGAGTCACACACTGGACATGGGAAATGAGCTTTGTCAGCTGCTACCTTTATTTGACTGGGGTAGCATCAGTTCACCACTTAATTCTCACAGGTAAAAATGCCTCCCAAATTCCAAGTGTTTAAAGTCATAGCACTTTAAAACCATAGTACAGGATCAAAAACAGGAACATGATCTTAAATTTCAAAATAACAGGTCTTCAGATTCTTCTGCCATTTAATTAGTGGTAAGGAACATTTGTATATGCTTCAATTCATTCGTTAATAATGGATCCAATATAGTTCTTTCAAGCGTGTACTACAATTGCCATGCGAATATTGCTTGTACGTCACAGCCAGAATGCACAAATGTTGGAAATGCACATGTTTGAGATTATACTCTTACATGCTAATAAATCAAGAAAAACACTTCAAAAGCATTTTGGAGTGGAACAAGCCCCCACCCCCCCATGCAGCCATCATGTGGGGAGAGGTCTCATCCCTAATCCTTAACTTTCCTAGTCTCACTCCAAGGTCACTGCACCTTGGGGAGAGAGCAATCAAGGAATTTAAAAATCCTCTCTCTCTCTCTCTCTCTCTCTCTCTCTCTCTCTCTCTCTGTCTCTCTCTCTCTCTCTCTCTCTCTCTCTCTCTCTCTGTCTCTCTCTCTCTCTCTCTCTCTGTCTCTCTCTGTCTCTATCTCTCTCTCTCTGTCTCTCTCTGTCTCTCTCTCTCTCTGTCTCTCTGTCTCTCTCTCTCTCTCTCTCTCTCTCTCTCTCTGTCTCTGTCTCTCTCTCTGTCTCTCTCTCTCTCTCTCTCTCTCTCTCTCTGTCTCTCTCTCTCTCTCTCTCTCTCTCTCTCTCTATCTCTATCTCTCTCTCTCTATCTCTGTCTATCTCTCTCTCTCTTGTCTCTGTCTCTCTCTGTCTCTCTCTCTCTCTCTCTCTCTCTCTCTCTCTCTCTCTCTCTCTCTCTCTCTCTCTCTCTCTCTCTGTCTCTCTCTCTCTCTGTCTCTCTCTCTCTGTCTCTCTCTGTCTCTCTGTCTCTATCTCTCTCTCTCTGTCTGTCTCTATCTCTCTCTCTCTCTCTCTCTCTCTCTCTCTGTCTCTCTCTCTCTCTCTCTCTCTCTCTCTCTCTCTGTCTCTCTCTCTCTATCTATCTCTATCTCTCTCTCTATCTCTGTCTTTCTCTCTCTCTCTTTGTCTCTGTCTCTCTCTGTCTCTCTTTCTGTCTCTCTCTGTCTCTCTCTCTCCCTCTCTCTCTCTCTCTCTCTCTGTCTCTCTCTCTCTCTCTGTCTCTCTCTCTCCCTCTGTCGCTCTCTCTCTCTGTCTCTCTCTCTTTCTCCTTCCCTAGGACACTTTAAGTGCAGAGAAGTTAAAATATACCACGTTAAGCAGCAGAATGTCAGTTGTATGTGAGGCAAGTAACAATACATGAGGAACTACATCAAAAGCAATTATGTTCAAACAACTGGGACATGAGGAACTACTACCTGAACAAGTGACTTGACAACTATAATCATACATAGACAACTAACCAAGTCTAATTTTATGGAGAAAATCAGACTAAGAGGAACCAAGCTAAATTTAAAGGCAAATGTCAGTGTTAAGACTAAATCCCAACAGCTGAGAGGCATGGGATGCATAAGACATTGCAATGGCATTGCTACAGAGGCTACTGCCAGGCAGTTGTTTGAAATTATTACTGCACAGCATTTTACTCATTATACTATAGACAGAGCTTATTATCATGAAGGCTATAGCTACAGACTACAAAGGACACCCTTTTTTTCATTAATAAAAGTGGAGCCTGTTGTCAGCAGAACTTGGTGCGGTCAGCCTACTAACTGTACAGGCTGCATATCATTTGCTGTAAGGACTGAGTAGAGGTCTGACTTCTGAACTTTGTGCCACGGCATTTAGCAACCTGTTGTTCTAGGATGGAATGAAATTCTGAACTTTGTGATATGAGAAATATAAATAACAGGGCTCTGGGTCACCAGATAATATTGCAATACTCTCCTGAAAGGAACAGCTGGAAATGCTGTTATACTGATATGTTCCGAATCCTAAAACCGCACTGACCACAACAAAAATAGGTACATCTAGGGATATGTGGCTATATCACCTTTAAAAAGTAAGCAACAGAATTTAAATAATTGCCTATTCTGCAAGGAAAGCTTGCATGTCCAGAGATTTTTAACAAATAAAGTCATATACAGCTTTAAGCAAATCTATAAATTTCAAAAATCTAGAGTTTAATTTGAAAAGCCTTTCTTTTTTTAGCAATCTTTGTTTTATATATATATATATATATATATATATATATATATATATATATTTAAGGAAAATTAAGGAAAATGTATGAAATATCATGTCTGGGGTATGAACCATAAACACACCCATATATATATGTGTGTATATATATATATATATATATATATATATATATATTTTTTTATATCTTTGAATTTTAAAGTGGAGATATAGCATCTTGCATCTGAGTACTGAAGATTATTGAGTTATCATGCATTTCAGATGCATGAATTTGCTCTTTGTTCATTGTTGTTCATATGTTACTTTTTAACTGGTGACAGAAGCTGTTACAGGTTATCATTATGTACAGCAGATAATTATAAATTATTTTTCTTAAAATATAAATATTGATACAATATTGCTAGTATACTATATTACAGTGTTAGCAATACTGCTTTTTAACAATCATGCACAAGCAATGACAATTGATTTTAAAATAAAGCAAAAATTTTACTTCTTTAAATATTACTTCTTTTGTGGAAGGAAATTATTGCCATCAGCAACTGAATTTGCAGTGTTTGTTTTCAAGACTACATAATAAAATTAAATAAAAATAGAAATAATACAATTAAAAAAACTCAGAGGCCAAAAATATGTCAAATCAGAACAAGCTATATGTCATTTTAGACTTCTGAATTTTATTCCCATACAGTCTTAATGTATACTGTGTACATTCCTAAGTCTGGTCTTATTACACTCTGACATTAAACAGAGTAGTGGAACCATTTGCAACTAGATTAATTTATCCCAGGGGAACAAGGATGCATTAATAATAGAGATAAATGTTTTATACATGCTGTAATCAAGTATGTCTTTTCAATTCATTATTAGCAAGCACATTAGCAGGAAAAATAATCTCACTTTCATCAACTGAATGTAATTGCTGAGAACGTTTTTCTTGCCTTTATAAAAACATTATACCAAGACTGTTCCCATTATTCTAAAATGAAAATGTCCAGAAATTGTTATCAGACTTTTAGTTATACTATGATGGAAAAACTTTTCTTTTCTGCCAAAGTGAATGTTTAGCTAAGTCATTCGATTATTCCTTTCAAGAATGAGTCTAGTTTGGTGCAGAGAAAAGTACAAATACGGAGTATAAAAGCAGTTGGTCTAAAAGACATAATAAATGAAGTACGCCGTAACTGGGTTCCTCCAAAAGAATGAACTATTTGACAGGGCATGTTTGCAATGATTACTGCTGCAACACTAAAGTAGGGTTTCTGCATTTCTAGATTTCTAATGAGCATTTCATGCAGCTGAAATGGTGTGAAGTAATAAAATGGCTCTTAATACATTTTAAATTGTCCCCAGTGAAACGTCTTGATCACTTATGGGAAAGAGGTTATAATGGGAGCTCTTGAAGAAAGGTCAGAGCTGGAAACATTACCAAAGCTCTGTAACCGAAGATCGCTGTGCCTGCTCTGCAGAGATGAAAAATGGTGCAAGAGAAGGTAGTTTCATGATGTGAACTTCTTCATCCTTTTCAGATAACATACATAATATTTGTCAGAGGAAAAAAAAATAAAGATTGTTGCAATGTTCTGTAAATTAATGTATCTTTATTTTTCTGAGCTTATTTGCTATAAAACTCAAACTATTCATCTGCACATTTATGCAATATAATTTTGCTGAACAAGTTTTGAAGATGAAAAGGGTGACCAATTATTTCAGAAACAACCTGAATTTATATTTATTTTATCTAGACTGTGATGAAACTCCCATAAAAAGTACTGCCTTAGAACTTGACTTACAGAGTGAAAACTCATTTGCAGCTGCTGCTAAAACAAGCATAAAGTGTCCCTGAAAAGTAATGTAAACACTAACATTCTTTTTTCTTGATATGAGTGGTACTGTCATATGAATAAATGATAGGTTACACCTGTGATCTGAAATCCTTTTAAATGTATCCCATTTAGTTTTACAGTAAACATAATGCAGACTGATACGAAAGCAATTACAACCACACCATATCTTGCTATGACAGAAATATCCATGTGACAGTTACACAGTGATACATAACAAAATGAATTAATAAATACAAATCCATGGCTTTTTATAAGAGCAGTAATCTTTCTTATAAAGCCAAGAATAAATAAATAAATAAATAAATAAATAAATAAATAAATAAAAATGTGTTATAAGTGCTGCTGCAAAAGCTAGCACTCTTTGACACTGGTCACAATGTCATACTGCCAAACAAAACCAGTTCTCATAATTGACAAATCTCTTGACAGGTTGCTTAAGAAAGATTTGGAAAAAAGTATTTGCATTTAGGGTACTTAACTGTATGTCTACTGGCAGTGAAGGGATGTTAGTCTGTTCCAACATTTCAATGTCTTAGAAGAACAGCATTTATTTTTATTTTCAAGACAGAAGTAGTGAAAACACACCAGCATTAAACAGCCATTAGTTTTTTTCTGTTATAATGTTTCTATTTTGTTTCAGAAACAGAAGCAGTGTGAATTTTCTTTGGATTATTTTATGCATCTTCCATAGGATTGCTATGAAAATAATAAGATAAATGATTACATATGACATAAGCAGCCTTGCAAATGTTGTTTCAGGCAAGCAATTTAGTATAGCACATTTGATCAGACCTAAGAATTAAAATGTCTGCTAAAAGTGAAGTAGGTTTTAGAAGGAGTAATTAATGTTGTTACTAGGCCCATTATGTTGATCGTTTACATTTCAAAGGACTGCAGAGGACTGCTTCCCTCATTGTAAACATCTACTTATATATTTATATATTGCTTTGCAAAGGGCAATGGTATCACTATTGACCTAATATTGACTTCTAACCAAAGGAAGGGGATTTAGTTAGATTTCCTTAATGATGAAGATCTCTAAGCAGTGGTAATGATCAATATTGTGCCTACTAGCACAGCACACTATACAAATAAATGGTGTATTTTAAACAATGTAGGAAGAGCTGATTTATTTGTCTGCTCTGTACACACATACAATTTTCTCCCATTTAAATGTATGATTTGTGTATAACTTAAATCTGGGAACCACCTGCCCTGAACTAAAGATCAAATCAATCTGAATCTCATCAAGATAATAAATTCAGATTCTGGATGTCTTTAAAAGGAAACGTAGATAGATAGATAGATAGATAGATAGATAGATAGATAGATAGATAGATAGATAGATAGATAGATACAGTACATACATACATAAGATAGATAAAGAGATAAATACATACATAAGATAGATACATACATACATACAGGCATAAGATAGATAGATAGATAGATAGATAGATAGATAGATAGATAGATAGATAGATAGATAGCTATATTGACCAGGTGCCCACTGGACATTTTCAGGAGTGACCCAGGACCATTATCTGGTCATGTAACTTGCATAGAGTCACACAGTAGGTAAATGGAGCAGAGGGAATTAGTCTTTGTACTCTTGACTACAGGAAGCACCTTGTTAACAGCTCAGAGCTTTAATCCTGTACACCCTTTTTTTTTCATTAATAAAAGTGGAGCCTGTGGTCAGCAGAACTTGGTGCGGTCAGCCTACTAACTGTACAGGCTGCATATCATTTGCTGTAAGGACTGAGTAGAGGTCTGACTTCTGAACTTCCTTTGTTCTGTTTGGTACAGATTAAGGCTATTTTGTCCATTATAATGTGGGATAACATCATACCTTAGGAAACTATGACATTAATGTATTTTGCAGAGTTCAGATTCATGCAGCTGTACTCTCTTCATTTAATAAGATCTAATCAAACATTTTTTATATTTCAGATCAGTTAAGCTCTTGATAGCTCACAGCATATAAGCCACTATTAGACTAAGCATCCCATTTACAGGAGATGAATACATATTTGAATAAGACAAAGCATGAAGCAGTGAAAATGACCAATGAGGTTTATAGACATTGCTTGTGTTTTCTGCTGGGATAATGACATCAAAGTTCAGGCACTGAAGCAGTTGTAACTGATGACATCATTGCTTTTGTGCTGGGCAGTGCATGTCCACTTAACATGCTTGAAGATATGTACAGTTTCATTTGCAAAGCCATTTGTGACTTAAATACTACAACCATTTCACAATTTTAAAGCCAGAATAGCACATATTAGTGTTTCCTTGTGGCATTTTGAAAATATTTAATTCATTAAGTTATATTGCTGTTACACACTTTAGTGGTGCACATTCCAGTTAAGCAATAAAACTGGATCTATTATTTTTGAGTTTGTGTTGACTCACTGGGGCATTTCCATAAAGTTATTTTTTAGGATCATGTTTTCCTTGCCAGTGATAAATACTTTGAATAAACTTAAACTAAAAAAAATAATTATGTGGTATAAGCTGATAATATCTGCCCTGCGTTCTTCTACTAGGACTAAAGAAGATGTATTAGATATTTTACAGAATGATTTTGATAAGTTTCAAGCCTGTGCAAATGTGCAATTTTTGCAAATTAGTATCAATAAAACTATGGCAATGATGTTTTTAGTCATCTCATATTTAGGTCTCATAAAATAATAAAATCAATAAAATGTGGGTGATTAAGTGCAATTGCCTTTAGTTTGGCATTGGGTGCAATTTTAACCTTTAAATGCCTTATTGATAAATTTTGGACTGCTGTATCAAAGGCTTTCTTCTTTATACAATCTCAGTAGAGGGTTAAATGTTAGAACAAGCACATTGTTACAAAATGCATTATTATTATCAGTTTTTTAATAGTAACTTACTGTTTTGTACTGAATGTGCAGTGTATTATAAGAGAAAAATAAGTGTTGTATCATTTCATACTTAGAATTACGTTAATATATAAGCAATATTCATCATTGTACATTATACTTTCAGTGTTAGCAGTCATCATTTAAGAAAAATTGCTTATTTTACTGCTGTTTTATACAGTTTGTGTATGAATATATCAGACTTTTTTATACAGTTACTTGATGTACAGTTACATATAGTAGAAAAAGATGTCCCTGTGATTGCTGGAAAGTTCCTATGTATTACAAGACATAAGTGTAAAAGTACCTATTAAACCTGCAATAATAACTGTTAGAACAAGTTTTTTAAAAAAATCCTTTGACTTAATCAATTAAAATGTTTAAAAGGGGTATATTATGTACTTGTAAGAGAGGGTTGTGAGTGTATTTAAAATGTTTTGTGTTGTTTATTCTATCTGTCACTTAAAAAGGTAAGTTCTTCTAAGCAAGTAAATAAATGCATGATTGTGACTACGAAATCTGGAATTTACAAGGAATCTCACCATTAGCCATTAGCATTAGTGGCACATTAAGACACATGCAGAAAGCAAACAGATAGCGAAGACTACAAAACATGCTTTAAACATAACATCTTTCCAGACCCATACAAAACAACCAACTAGTCATTTGAAAAGCAGACTTGTATCTCTGATCAGCCGCACATATGCATACCAGAACAAATTAACATTATCCATTCAGAGATATTATGGCCTGTTTCTAACCATTTTATGGTATCATACAGTTAACTACAAACTTAAATAGATCGTTATTGAATCCTACTCAGACATTTGCAGATAAAGTAATGAGACACGTGCATGAAGTATGGTAAAATGTCGAGAGGAATGTGGGAAACATGACCATTGCTCTTTTTTATCTTTCCATAAATGTCTGCTGCTTTACGTCGGACCATAATGATTTTTCTGTCAAATTACAAAGGCAAGATGCTTATCCACATTTACTTTCATTTTTTTCCTTTCCTGTTAATATAGTTTGCCATTCTGATTTATTTTGTACTGTTGTTGTCAACACGTTTCAGTCACAAAAGTTTGCCTGTTATTATTCTCTGTTTGGGCATCTCCCACCTTATCTCCTCTTTCCCATAAGTACTGGAAATAGCAAGCAACGAATTACGGAAAATGAAGAAGTTATGATAGCATAGGATTACCTTTGCCAAGACTTAAGAAATTAGAAACAAGAAAATAAATATTATAGCCGAAGGAAAAAGGATAAAAGCAACACTAATTACCAAAATACTATACCTAGCAAGTATAGCATCCTATGTACTGCAAGACATTAATTTATAAAACATCATCATACACAAGCAGAAACTAAAGCAATGTGAAACAATGGCACCCAGGGAATTTCAATACTAATAGGAACAACTGGGCCAACAGACCAGAATCTCCAAGTATATTAAATCTGCCACCAGTACAGGTCCTCCAAATGAATTACAGAAGGAGGTAATACTGAATAAGCTGCAGGTGCTGAAAAGACCATTCTTGGTAAGCTTCAAAGAGTAATGTATTTATTTATTTATTTATTTATTTACATTTGTTGACCGGGTAGTGTCCGACTGGGTTGAAAAAAAAAATGTTTTCGGGGGAGAACCGGGGAGAAAAGCTCCACAACAAAAAGAACATTATTAAGGTACACGCAGTAAACTTTGTTTAAGTAGTACATTGCTAACAATATGTAAATGAGATTAACAAACATATTATAGCAATATACAACAACAGAAATACAATATTAACATGCATGTTTCAGGCATACAGGAATACTTTTTTTTTTTACAAGGTGAGTTACTTCTGAAAGACCAAAATTGGTCATGTATGTAGTTTTACAAGTTAGGTCATCTGAAGGAATACAAGTTAGGTCATCTGAAGGAACACAAGTTAGGTCATCTGAAGGAACACAAGTTAGGTCATCTGAAGGAATACAAGTTAGGTCATCTGAAGGAACACAAGTTAGGTCATCTGAAGGAATACAAGTTAGGTCATCTGAAGGAATACAAGTTAGGTCATCTGAAGGAACACAAGTTAGGTCATCTGAAGGAATACAAGTTAGGTCATCTGAAGGAACACAAGTTAGGTCATCTGAAGGAATACAAGTTAGGTCATCTGAAGGAACACAAGTTAGGTCATCTGAAGGAACACAAGTTAGGTCATCTGAAGGAATACAAGTTAGGTCATCTGAAGGAACACAAGTTAGGTCATCTGAAGGAATACAAGTTAGGTCATCTGAAGGAACACAAGTTAGGTCATCTGAAGGAACACAAGTTAGGTCATCTGAAGGAATACAAGTTAGGTCATCTGAAGGAACACAAGTTAGGTCATCTGAAGGAATAGAAGTTAGGTCATCTGAAGGAACACAAGTTAGGTCATCTGAAGGAACACAAGTTAGGTCATCTGAAGGAATACAAGTTAGGTCATCTGAAGGAATACAAGTTAGGTCATCTGAAGGAACACAAGTTAGGTCATCTGAAGGAACAAAGATTAATAAAGAAAAGATGAGCACTATTCGGGCTAGCATGTGTGAGATGAATGGGAAAAAATAGGAAGAATATTAATTGGGAGCAATACAGGGGCATAAATGCTGCAGTGGTGCAGCAGTAGCGTTGTTGCCTCAGAGCAAAAGGTTCTCCCGTTCGATTCTTGGCTGGAAAGCAGGGAGTGCCTTCTGTGTTCAGTCTGTATGTCCTCCCCATGGTTTAGTGGACATTCGAAAGGCATGCGTAAATGGGCGTACCATCACTGAAGGTTGAACGTCGAGCTGGCACCTCTGCATTCGTGAAAATCTACTGCCAATCATTAGCAGACTGGAGTTCCGCTGTGGCGTCCCCTAACTTGGAAAAGCCGAAAGACAACAACAACAGTCGTTTGGGGTAGTTTTAAATGTGGACAGGTTGGGGTTTTGTAGTACTGGTTTCATGGCCTTTAACCATGTGATCCACTCTTGTCATGTTATTAACAGCTAACCATTTGGAAATATTAAAAAAATTTTAAAAAAAATTAATACGTTCTCTCCAAACATCACATCCTATCTGATTTTCCACATTAGCTCCCAGGTTCAAGCTATGACCTCTTAGCTCTAAATAAGTCATTATTATGGGTGTTATGGATGAGTGATGTTCTGCTTGGGTTACAGACTGACACACTTGAACCTTCAGTCTGAAAGCAATCTCTGTTCACAAGTAAGTTTTCTATTGTGTGGGATGACCTACAGTCTCCACTGCCGGCCCATAACAGGTCACCAGCCATCAGTGTCCATTGCCGGCCCATAACAGGTCACCAGCCATGGCCTACTTCACTCTCCTGCTTACCAGCCAGTGTCTGGTAACCCAAGTGTGCTCTTCAACTTGGGTTGAGAATGGAAAGAAAGAATTTAGCCACTGCACTAATCTTTTTTTTTCTCTCCAAAGTGGATGATAACCTTGTATCCTCCATGTACAAATCTGAGGACCAAATAAGGTTTTCCCCCAGCTTGTAAGTGAAAACGTTACCACAAACATAAAACCTGCAAGGGTTCAACCTATTCAGCATCCATCCATACTAACAATGCTTTCTTCTAGGTCTGTGCAAAATACATGGTTTCTTCAATAACTGTAAATTGAAATTATGTATTATATTTTATAGTAATTTGATGTTATTATGCCTTTTGTGTGAGAGCATAAATGTATTATCATATCACTTTATCATTACAGCCTGCAGATAGAATGAACAGTATTTCTAGAACTTTGCTTGTTCAGCTCCTGTATAACTTATGAGGCCTCACTATACTATGTGAAGATTTCTGCTAAATGCTACTACCATTAACAAGAAGCTCACCACTAACATAAACACTGAATGACATGATAGACATTCAATGTACACACAGTCTTTTTAGAACCCAGTAGTTAACATACTCAGCAGCAAGGCCTGATGTATGTGATTTCCACAGTGTGAACATTGTGCTGATTACTGCAGTGCGAACACTGCAATGAATCCCACAGTGTGAACACTGCACTAAATCCCACACTGTGAACATTGCACTGAATCCCACAGTGTGAACATTGCAATGAATCCTGCAGTGTGAACACTGCACTGAATCCCACACTGTGAACATTGCACTGAATCCCACAGTGTAAACACTGTACTGAATCCTGCAGCGTGAACATTGCACTGAATCCCATAGTGTGAACATTGGGCTGATTACTGCAGTGTGAACACTGCACTGAATTCTGCAGTGTGAACATTGCACTGAATCCCACAGTGTGAACACTACACTGAATCCCACAGTGTGAACACTATACTGAATCCCACAGTGTGAACACTGCACTGAATCCTGCAGTGTGAACACCGTACTGAATCCCACAGTGTGAACACTGCACTGAATCCCACAGCGTGAACATTGCACTGAATCCCACAGTGTGAACACCGTACTGAATCCCGCAGTGTGAATACTGCACTGAATCCCACAGCGTGAACATTGCACTGAATCACAAAGGGCTGGTGCTCTGAACCAGAATTCTGATTTTGTACTATAACGTTATCTATAGGCAGGCATCTTATGTAGTCCCAAGCTGCACATATCCCATGACTTAGCTTATCTAACATCAGACAGCTCTACTTTGATACCTAAGGGCTTGTGTGCCTCTTGTCAATAGTACTACATGTACTCACAGCAGGGGTGCCTTGGTAATTACAGCAAAATACAAATACTTCCCGCAAATCCATCTACTTTACCATTATATCCTCCCATTTGAAATAAGTGATGGCTAAACTTACAAAAGGATGCTGAGAACACCTTTTCCCTGAATGCAAATGTTAGAAGTTATTTTGATTAATATCTTCAGATTCCTTGTTCTGTACATTATGTTCACTGTTTGAGAAGATATATTATTTAAAATATACTGTATATTAAGCTTTAGAACAGCATAATATAAACAAAAAGCCATTCTTGTGACATCCCATCTTTCAGGTTATTTTTGCTATTTGATGCAGTGACCAGTATAAAGGCCCTGCTGTGTTTGCTTTAGAGGACATTCCCTTATGTCAGGATATAATTTCAAAAACACAATTTATTTAACATTAGAGTGTACTACCAAACACATAACATTAATGTTATTCAGTTCTGTCAGTCTCTGCAGATCATTTGCCTCTTTCTATGAACTCTGTATAAAGTTCTTTATTTATAATCACTTAATGATATATTATGATTCTCACATTACATGTGTAACTGTTTACAGCAGACTGCATGCAATGTCACACAGTTTTTTTTTTTAATTTTAGTAAAAACAGTCTTTTGACCTTCTTAGCATGAAACAGTATAAACACATTAATACAAAACCAAATGCCAAAAACCCGCAGCCACAGTAAGTACCTTTCTAGAATCATAATTCTTTAAAATTCTTCACGAGTAAACATTTCTTTCAGAGCAGATTGCTACTACTAATTTTCAACAATGAAATCAAAATATAGCTATGAAAGACTGGTAGTGTCTGGTTATAAAATCACCTGTCATAGCCAGTAAAAAGAGCATTGCTGAAAACTTGTCTCATAGGGCTACACAGCTGTTTACCAGATGCATACCTCTCAACCTCTTGACACGAGAAATCTGGACAAAGCCATAAATAATGGGTGGACAAAAGTCCAAAAATAGGGACAATTTTTAAATATTCCTCTTGTAAACTTAGAATGTTGATAGAATATAAAGTATTGCAATTAGCATGAATTTTCTGACGTCTGAAACTCAAATATTTACCATTATTTTCTGGATTCAATCCTCAATGATTTGTCAGAAAAAAATCAATATTTTATGATGAGAAGACCAAAAATAAGAGGCAAAAATCTAGACATTCTGTGAAAATCTGGACAGATGAGAGGTATGACCAGGTGACCTACTCATTATGTTTACTAAATATTGTATTAGTGAAGAATATGCCTTGGAAAGGTGCACATTTCCACGAAAAGTACACAGCAGTCATTCAAGCATTTATTCATGTTCAATAAGTACTTTATCCATTCCATAGTCATAATGAAAAGTAGCCTATCCCAGGAAGCAATAGGTGTAAGGCAGGGACCAACCCGGAAAGGGTTAACAGTTCATTACAGGACACACACACACACACACACACACACACACACACACACACACACACACATGCACATAAATTCATGCTGAATATTCCTAGTTAGTTTGAACATTGCCATTTCACCTACCACCATACCTTTGAGATGTGGAGGGGGCAGGGCATAGAATCCCCAGTGAAAATGCTGGAAAATACAGGGACGACTTCCTCATGCCACACTGAAGGCACCCAAGGCAGGAAATGGACCATAGAATCAAGAACTATGAGCGGCCCAAACTAAACACTCCAGAACTATGCCACTCCAATACACTGCAGATAATGACTAATTGATAACTGATTAAAATAGCATAAAAAAGATATAAGTTTATCAAAGCAAAATGTCAAAGATTTCCATAGTCTGTATGAATTAAATGGGTAATATATAAAGTTCAGGTATGTATTCCCTTACGTAATCATTGGATAAGCAAATTTAAGACACCTGAATACAGTGATGATATTTGAAATTAGACAGCTTCACTTTGTTCACATCAGCCATGGAATAAAAAAAAATATTATTTCTCGAATCAGCAAAATGGCACTCCATGGTTAAGTATTTGGGTGATAACTTCACCCATGGATGGCCAAACCATGTGTTTTGAATTTCTTCCAGGGGTGGCATTATACAATAATATACTCTTCATCATGCCATATCACCTAGTTTACAATTTTCCTTGTTCAGATCTGTTACAGGTCAAATGCAGTACAAGGCAGTTTTTAAGGCTTTAAGATAAGCTAGAAATTGTAGAAAATGTTGCAGTGAAGAAAAAGTTCCAGTTTGCCAGAGTAGAATTAGGGGCTTGAGCAAGGATTTCTATCTAGTAAAATGCACTCATCACTTTAAATACACTGCATATACAACTATATACTTTTCAGCACATCTTGCAATTGGAGAAACACTAAAGAGAAGTATACAGTGCTAAAAAGCTGAAGTACTGCATTTAAAGTACTGACTTGCTCTTCGCATCCAGTATTATGTAACCTGTCTAAAACCTGTACCTAAATGGCAATTGTGACAGTGTATTTTTGATAAAAATGCAATAGAAAACTTAAGAGACTTGCCTCCCAGAGATGTTGCGTGTTGCTGATGACTCCAGCTTGCACTTTTTCTGGTGAAAGAAGAACTCCTTGGAATGGTCCAATCCACGTGCCTTGCTGAATTCTTTGTGCAGCACAGATGCCATAAGCAAGTCCTGGCACTGTGCTAGTACAGAGGCACACTTCCCGCGGCAAATCCTGCAGCCATTCTGGAATCTCTGGTGGTGGCACTACTGCAGCTGCACTGCTGGTGCCAACTAAGCGACGCAGGGAATGCAATGGACCATGCATCGGGCACTCTCCATTCCTGTTGTCAGCACACATGTCACAACCTGCAAATAAGCCGAATATGACTCTGGTGAATTTTTCACATGCAAATAAACATAGGGCATCAGTAAGGACTCAAACTGTGCAGTCTCCAAAAATAACTTGCTGTACATCTAAAGAGTTTTTTAAGCTCAATTAAAATGCAGTCTTTAAAAGTGACGTATGTGTTTGCAGAGTTTTTTTTTTTAGATCAGAAACTCAATGCTTATATACACATGCACATATACATACTGTATATGCATGCGTATATGTATATCTGTGAGTATATGAATACATAATGAGCAACAGAACTCCATATCATATAACAATGTTTTCTGACCTTATTACTGAAAGCTCAAAGTATTGAAATGTTATATACATGAAAACAACTATGGTTAATACTGAAAGAGTTAACATATTTATCCCTGCATGTTAGAAATGCTACATCTAAAGAAATCCCAGTCCCTCCAGACCACACACTCCAGAGACCTCAACATTATTACCACAAACAACAGAACATGCTGGAGGGACAGGTTCATAACCCAGAGACTACCCATGCTGTGGAATAGACTTCCCATACATGTCAGACAGAGCACCTCACTGGCCCTCTTCAAGAGAAATCTTGATGAGTGGATGAGAAATAGAAAATTCACCCCGGGGATCACTCCAATGGCTTTACTTGACAGAGGCACTGGGAACTAAGGTCAGGTGGCATGATGCCAGGGTAATCCTATGGGCTAGGTTTGAAAAGGCTCCAGGGCCATTAGCCTAGTACACACCTATGAACCTATGTAGGATCTGCTCCCACACCCTCAGTGACAAAATATGTTAGCATTGATGCACTTAGAAAAAAGTAAATAACACAGACACAAATATATTCGCCTTACCTTGAGTTACTCAGAACACAGAAATTTGCATATTTAGTTAATAGGGGCATGGGACACATTGCACCCGCCCTGGGGGTACATTGTGCACAGTCCCCTGCAGAAAACATATGTAATTAGTAGTTCTTTAAAATGTGTGCATACTCAGTTTCCTTTATTACTACAGTTGTGTTTCTTTCAGTTTGGTAATATTTTCATCTATATGACAAGTCAGTAATGTGATAAAGTATATGGTTTGAAAAATGAAATGGGCTACATATTAAAATGTATCAGTGTACATCAGACAGCTGGATGGTAGGGTGATTTGTTTGGTTGAAATGTGGGACTCATTGACACTACCCTTCACCCAGTCAAATTATGGCCCCTGCTAAATAGTATGAGCACAGAACTCCCCCCAGACACCCTGTAGGACACACGGTAGCACCCTTTCTGGTGATTCACTGGAATGGAATTGCAATTAAGTGAGTCGACTGTATTCAATTCAGTTTCTAAGAATAGAAACATAAATATAGGCAAAGGACACTGATCAGTCATATTGTTGATTATCTGAACATCATAACTGTTCTATGCACGTCCTCCTTGCCTGTCCAATGATTAGGTAAAAATCCCAATCAGTGACTGCATCACAAATAAATTACTTAATAGGCAGATACAGAAAAACTCCTACATTACAGATATGGCATCTGCATCTGCCATGGGCTCTAAACTTAAAACTACATGTAAGATGTTATTAACTATTATTCCTGATTATCACACTTATAAACACATTTTAAAAATTAGACTGTGTCTGCAGTGTTGACTGCAGCATCTTCTTTGCGGCAGAAGTAAAACATCCCCATACCTTTACTTTCACCTTGAGGGGAAGCCCCTTGTATTCCTTGTCAGTTTTCCAACAGTTGTGCCTCAGACAGGTCTAAAGGCTTTGGTTATTAAGGTGTATAAAGCAGCAAAGCTTAACAGCAGTACTCCATGGTACAAAGTCTGTGATCAGTGTTTCATATTTTCAGTTTTGGAAAAATGCAAAGCAGAAAAACAGAACCATAGATATTTCAAATAGCCCTAAAAAGAACAAAATGATTGGTACTAAAGGAAAAAATAAAAAAAAATCTCTTTAGAAACAGTTTACATGTTAAGAAATAAATTAATATGATATATATATATATATATATATATATATATATATATATATATATATATATATATATATATATATATATATATATATATACAAACACACACACACACTGACAGTGTGTACGTTTCATTTAAAATTTAATACCACTAAAAAGGCAACTTAGAAAGTTTAAAGTTTTGAACATATTTCCACTTTAAGAAGCAGTTCTTATAATGATTTGCAAACTTCAAACTAACCTTGACAAAGACACTTTTGCTTAGAGTGTGTTTTACTACGTTTAGAATGAATATGACTTTATATCCATAAGGTGAGTTTTCTGAAAGTTCAGTACTGTACTACTGCATTTTGATGACACTTCTTACAATATTTTTTTTTCATTTTTAAGCCTAGTAAGACCCATAGGATGCAACTTCTTTTCAGTGGAAACCTGGGAGCAGTGACACCTACAGGGATTTGTTCAGAGTCACGTGCAAGTGGACAGTGAGGAAATCAAACCAAGAGCTACAAGAAAAAAATCAAATATTTACTGAATAACTTGTCACAATGACATCTGCTATCTTCTGTGCTATTATGCTTTCAATATTTAATTCCATCATGAAAGATGATTTCTACCCACCATCTGCAAACTTTCCACGCAGCAACTGCAAAATGATTCTTTATGATAGAATGCTGCTATGACAATATCTTGGTTTACTGATGGTATCATAAGTATATTGATCATTTTTTTTAAAAAATGCACCAATATCAAACTAATAAATGTACATTTCAATTCATGAATATGTGACTCATAACTTTAGCAGAGCAGTTTCCTGAATTTTGATCCCAAAGCTAAAATATGCCAATTGTTTACACAGCAGCGTAAATACAATGGCAGTCATATTTAAGCTTCAAATGGAAATGTGCTTTGCTAGTTCAAAATCACCTGTAATCAAAATATCAGATAAAAAGATTGTGTTACATAAACTAGTTATTACTGCATGCCGGGGGCTATACTCACTGACATGGTTTGTTCGCATGATAAATTAAATATAAAGCTAAGAAAAATAAAACTGAAATGCAGATTTTACAAGATTTCTGTCAGGAAATACTGTAAAATGGACAGCAAGTCTTATTTAATTAGTAAAAGACATGAATATAAAGGTCTACAGAAACAAATTCTGAAGTAGAAAGGAGCCTGCAGAGCATGAAAATGTAAAAATAAATTGGTGAAGAAGGTGTAAGAAGAGGACTGACATATGCTAAGGGCATGCTATACAAGAAAGCAAACTAGAGAAGTGAGATAAGCAGACTGTGGTAGTCTGGTGCCGTGCACTAACTGAGAGGTCCCAAATGCCACCGGAGGGGTCCCAAACACCCCTGAGGATTACTGCGAGAATAGCCGAGGAAACCAGTGCAAGCTAGAATGCTGTCACGAAAGGAAGGGAATAAGAAAGTGAACAGAAGCAAGTACGGCAGACGAAGAAAGAGAGAAAAGGTAAAATCATAATAACATGGTGACAGCTGCTACAATAATCACAACAGGCACAAAAAACTCTCTCCCTCTCTCTCTCTTGAGGAGTCTGAAAATTCACAAGTTTGTAGGGGAGGAGTAATAATAATGACTGATCTAGATATATTACACTATACCAATTTAGTTCTGCTAAACTATATTTAAAAATAATGAAACTATCATTTAGCTTTCTACCCAGATAAGCTACTCTAATGTTAAAATGTACAGAAATCAGAGCCATTGGCATGTGAAGGTGAACAATACAATTTGCACTCAGAGTGTTAGCTCACTAAAGCAAATGCCCATGCAATGTGGTAAAATGATAACACAAAGGAGGCATACTTCAATTAATATAACTACTAAAGGTAGCCAGCAAGGTCATTCTGTGAAAACAGCAAACTCTAGTGAAACATATTCATTATTAGTACATATAATTAAGGAAATTGTAATAATGATGGGACCTACTAAAGGGAATCTAGCTCAGATTTGTAATTTACTGCAAACTTTCTTATTTATTTCAGAGAGCCTGTCAAAATTATTGTTTAGAAATAAGTACTGCTTTACACGTCTATAGTTTATAAAATAAAGAAAAATAAGCTATTTTACACAATGATTACCACACTGCAGTACACTTGAAGGTTCATATAATATCTACTAAGGAACTAAAGTGTACTATTCTATCAAGAAGCTTTGTAATAATTATGCACACATCTCACTATGTGTCTTCTACAGATAGAGAAAAAGGACCACCCATTTTTAGCACAAAGCTTTTTCACATGCATAATGTCCAAAGTGTCCAAATTAAAACTAAAAAATGGGAGGGGTGCTGACATGTACATATGTAAAGAAAACTAAAAGCTAAAACAGGCAAGGCAATCCTGCTCTCAGATAAATAATATATAGCATACATATTCTCTACCCTGCCATTTCATAATTGCTTCCCAGTTATTATCATCCCACTCACAATAGTCATTTGAGCAGTCAATCATTTGGTAAATAGAGTCCCACGATGCCTTAGTCTGACTGCCAAGTGAAGCAACAGTCACAGTTTATTTGTGTTAAACTTGAACGCTGCTCTTTCTGCCCATAACCTGCTTTGAGCTCTGCTTTGAATAACTGCACATTTGCATAGTATGTGTTTTTATTACACAGCATTCTTCAACATGTTATAATGCTGCCTATAGCATAATCCATTTAAAAACCACAGTTGTGTTTTCAGTTTACATTACAATATAAGTAAACTAGTAGCTGCCCCCATGTACACACACAAAATGATACCAATATTTATGTGGAAATCATGAAAATGTCATAATTAGTTTCATTATTTTCAGGAGTATAGTCAAACATTACTGATCACTGAAAATGTGATGGTTCCTCTTTGATTACAATATTTTCAGAAACTGAGGAATCCAGAAAAGTAGAACAATAACACAACAGTAGTTTACAACCCTTAATATATTTAAGTGACAAAGTAATTATGGATAAAAGTTCAAGTTGTCTGGCAGTAGAAATGCCTTGATAACTCCAGCCTGAGGACTCACTCAAACATGCAAAGGACATACTTAGGTGACCTTTGAGCAATGTACTGATTTATCTTGATATTCAAACACCCTGTTTAAAGTGGTGGTTGCCTCAAATATTCTACTCACATAAGTGGAATTAGTATATAAGTCTATTACGGAAAAAAATAAATAGTTCCTACTACACTTGACCAGGTCAGATTTATGGAGAATTATTGCTGTTACATTGCACATAAATTAGCTTTGTGACAGAAAGTGCAAATTTCTTTCTTTGGGACTCAGTTTTCCCTTTTTACTCTTAGTCAAAATGATTTTTGAGGAGTAGACTCTCTTTTCTTGTTTCAGTGAATATCATGAAAGAAATATATATATATATATATATATATATATATATATATATATATATATATATATATATATATATATATATATATATATAGATAGATAGATAGATAGATACAGATATATATATATATATATATATATATATATATATATACATTGTTTCTGTATGATGAGACTAGCAGATGACATATACAGCTCTTCTTCATCATATTTGCATTAGCACTGCAACTTCACCAATTGTGACATCCCTGCTAGCTAGTAACAGCACCCTTCTGGCCATAATGTCAGTCACCATGAGAATTACTGTCAGTGAAATACCAATGTTAATGTATAGAGCATTCAGATAAATGGGCTAAATGTGTAGACACTCACACATGAGCATACACACACACACACACACACACACACACACACACACACACACACACACACACACACACAGGCATGCATGCATACATGCACGCAAGCACATGCACGCACACATATGCAATGTACGGAAGCAGATAGACTGACAGACATAGCTGCACACCAGCTAAAAGTTATTTCCCATGTCCACTGGAATACTTATTATACTTACTACATGCAAAGGTTTCTGGGAAGTAAAGCAAAACATAATCAATTCCTCACAGATAAATGGTCGCATCTGCCAGTTTTAAAAAGGAGGTAATTCTCTTGCCTTATTTCCATTAGCTCATTTACATCAGATGAGTGCATATCCAGAACCATTTCTACTGGCAAAGTAGCTGCCAGCTAACATTTGTTTACCTAGTTTCACAAATGAATAGTTGTGAATCAGGCCAAGTCACTTTAACATACCAGAGCAGGCCAGTCCTAATGTACAGAAATGACCTCCATTATGGAGCAGAAACTGATAAATGTATAGGAGTTTTGCCTGAAGAATTCACAAGCCAATTTTTGTACAGGCTTACTCAAATGTCACTCAAAGGGCATGACTGCTTATGATGCACTGAATCTACAAACTGCTATTAATTTCAATTTAATTTAAATGTGTTTACCAAGGTAAATTGATATTTAAATGTATCTATAACATTAAAAAAATTTCATTTTTTTCCTGTAGCTTATTTTTGGAAATGTGTAATTATTCACCTCTATATTTGAAATTGTTCATTCTTATGATGGTCCATGTTGCACTTCCTTATATGTCAAACAATGCACCAATAAATCTGCAAACTGATCATAAAGCTAGCCACCTTTTAGGGCAGGGGACATCATAATAACTTGTTCAGCAATAAATGCAGATTCATTTATTCACATGACATCCATACTAAAATGTACAGAATGCTAATATACCACCTAGTTTTGAAAATGTTTAATATTTAGTTTGAAGGCCACAAGATATTCTTTTCCTTCTTTTTTGGCCACCTTTATGTATTCCCCAATAGCAGACACCTACACATCCACAGAACCCACTTGTCTGTTTTGATTCAATACATCAAAGTAGATTGAGAACGTGCTCTCAGACACATGGTGCACGTCTGAAAGATGTAGGACAAACAAAGGAGTTGCTACATGATGGCACGCCTTCCATTTTCAAGCTTGCTTTCATCGTTGTAAATTCTAGTCCATATCCCCTTATATAATTTGTTCATGTCCTAAAATCTAGAATGCACCTCCAGCTCTCAACCTTCCACCCCCAAAATGAGGAACACCAGCCCACATAATATGGAACAAATGGGCAAAATGTGGAACACATACTAATGGCATACTAATAGCTTCAACTAGGAAGGTCTTAGGATGGTCAAAATATGCTAGTTCTACATATAAAAAGACATTTTAATGGATTAATATGATTCATTTCTATTAACCATGAATATCAGTTACAAAAATTCATAACACAGAATGTGTCAGACCCTTTCAATGTGGAACTTCAAGGAACATAAACATTTTAAGATTCCAGATGAGGTATGCTCCTGGTAATGAGGTACACTTGAAAGGTATGCTCCATCATTCTTACCTCCTAATGACCTTTTAGCTGTTATCGTAGATTAGGTTAGATGTTCTCATTCATGTTTTTTTAGTGTGTGTGTGTGTGTGTGTGTGTGTGTGTGTGTGTGTGTGTGTTGAAAGAAGGGGCTCAGACTAGGTCTCTGTTAGGTTTTATCTTTGAAGATATTTAGAATTTTAGATTCTTAATGTTAGTTCATACTTTCTGGGAAAAAAACTACATAACTGCATCATTGGTCCATGTACGCACACACGCACGCACACACGCGCGCGCACACACACAGGGAGACCTAAGCTAAATATTACAGTCGATGTACAGAGTACAACTACTTGTGATGAGATCACCTGCTTGTCCAGTTTAACAATTTCTTTGGGCACATAATACTGATGACAATAGTTTTTGTAGTGGTTAAGCAGCAAGATTACTCGTGTTGCCAAGTGTCAGCTGGAAACGTGGTCAAAATAGTAACACGGGCACAACAAAGTGTACGAAGAGGGTGAGAAAAATGGAGGCAAATGTTGCCCCCCTCCCCCAGTTTAAGTGTCCTAATAAGATTTTTTTATTATTATTAAGGGTCTAAGCCAGACACATACGGCCTAGTCAGTTGTATATGTTTGTGAATATCGTTCGCAAACATTTGTCTCATAAAACCAAGAATTTTCTGTGTCACTCGATCCTACAACGCAGACAAGACAAGAGCAGCTCTCCAAAACTGTATTTTTTATAATTATAGAGAACAGTAGTTCAAAAGGTGCACTTCTTAGTTCTGAATATACAACTTTTAGAGAGCTTTTTTATGTTAGTTGGGTGGGGAGTGTGTACAATAATATCAGACAAGTCAGGGTATAAAACAGAATTTTTCTACTATATACCTATTTGTTTTGTAGTTTCTGGTACTTAAAAAAGCACTCTCCATCGCTGGAATAATAATACTAGAGCGTTCAGAAATAACATAATGAAATACTAATGTATTCCTTACACGGCTAAAAAACTGTGGCAGAGGCAAATTAAATAAATTTACCTGCAGCTCCTTCCCTGTTTTAAATGGAATTAAACTCGTTGTGATTATCACATTATGAACTCTTTCAAGGCTACTAAAAACATGTGAAAATGAATTTCATATTTCAACTGTGGAAAATTTACATTGCACACATTTCTATTAGAATCCCATTCAGCACTTTCCCACTTTTTGTGAGACACTACCATCAAAAAGGCAGAACAAACACGAAAGCCATACTTGTACTAAGGACAGTCTGTAAATTATTGTAATGAAGTGCCCCAAGTGTGCGGCTAAAATAATTAGCTCTAGTCTGCATATACGGCTTTTTTCTTTAATGTCCACATTTTAGAAACTCTGGGACACCAACAATGTCCTGTCTTTAAAACGTCAAACGTGCAAGTACACCAGAAAAAGAAATGCATCCAGAATGAGACTTTACTAGACCTACTGCATTTTTAATTACATATTTGGGACAGATGACATAAGGCGAATGGCAGTTACTGTTATCTGTAAGTTCGCATTAGCTACTGTAAAATTCTGTTTTACAATGAGGAACAAAAAGTAGAATGAGAAACGTTTTGTGAAGTGCGGTGATCCTTCCTTGTAAGAGGGACATCTGACATGTGTGTGCAGTGCGTCTATATGTAACAAGTACATATACATTATGTATGTAGGCGCGTGTGTGCGTGTGTGTGTGTGCGTGTGTGTGTATGTGTGTGCACCCACATTTACATTATGTATGTGTGTATGTGTCTGTACATGCACATATACATTATGTAGGGTGCGCGCGTGTGTGTGTGTGTGGTGTTTACTCGCACATATACATTATATACGTAGGTGTGTCGTGTGTGTCTGTGTGTGTGACATATAAACTAAAACAGTTACCCTCTCGTCAGTGCCGCAGGGTTCTGAATGTGCCCATCCCTTGCAAACCTAACCATACTGTATGGCAGGGGTGGGGGATTTAGCTGGTAAAATACCTGTTTGAAACAACATCTCGGCCCCAGCTGTAAATCATTGTGCGGAGAAAAAATATCCTTTACAAAAAGGCATTAAAGTTGTATATGCAAGCAAGAAGCTGGATGGTCTCTAGAATACGGTATTTTCCAAGTACAAATAAAAGTTTCACTAGATTACTGAAGGTGAACACATACTTAAAGGATGGCAGCAGTTTATAAGCGTATCAATATTCTCAAGCTGAATTAGTTTGCTAGCCAGGAATAAAAAACAAACCAAAAAAAAGTTGTCATGCCTGGTCATACTGGTGTGCACATAGCATTTTAATAAATAAGAAACTGATACAGCCGCAGCAATATCAGCCACTACTGGCCTCGGGTCAAACTGGACCGATGGTATCGTCCAGACTGTTGAACCGTTATATGCCTATACATTTATAAAGCTTTGCACACTTGGTTTATTTTCTGTATTTTCGAGGGCGATGTGCAGCTGTGACTCTTGGACGTATTTATTTTCTCTGTTTAAACATGTATAAGATAAGACAGAATAAGCTTTGTGATTGTTACCTTTTCAGATGCACGAAGAGGGACATTTGTAATATATGCATGCAATTTAACGAACACCCTATACCTGCAATCAGTGAAAAGGACTGCTCTTCCTTTTTTTTTGCTAAAAATAAAAGCCCAGTTGTATATAATTTGAGTTGTTTCTGTTGTATATCATCATAACTGTGTGTTTCACAAACAAAAAAAATTATTTAATGCAACTACTAAGGGAACTTAGAAAATATTTTTGTCCTAAATTTTCAGGGTTGTTGTCATTGTTCGTGTTTTACCCACAGGACAAAGTTGCACAAATAACTACTGTCCTGCATAAAGGGAAACAGGTGGTAGCTCAACTTTCAAATAGACATCAAACTGGAAATAGACCTAAGTCAACGCAAGTCTATTCAGCATTTACTACAAAAGCAACGTTGCTGCAAAAATCAGAGATATGGTGCTGTGAACTTCGGGGCATTGTGTGGTTGTGTGCCCTGCTCTAAGAGACACAACTCACAAAAGCTTGCCTTTACCTCTATATCCTTTTACTATCTGATAGACAGCATTGGTAACAACAACCTCAAACATAAATGCACTATTGTTTGCAAGAATGCCTCCTTTTGAGCGGGTAGTCAGTTGAAGCATTAGCGTTTTTTACGTTTACTGATAAAATTAGCAAATTTAATTTTAAACCAGTCGAGAGGTTGAAGGAATATTGTGTGTAGATAAACCTTCTCCCTTACCCCAGGGGACCCCATATACAATGTGCAGATGATGAATAGGAGCGAAGAGAGGAGATCGATCCCTGCTCCGCACTCACTCTACTCTCTTCTACAAAACTATAGGGCAATTAATTGTGGCTTGTCCCCTCATCCTTCATCTCCTTGTGGCACTTATCGACGGAGATTACTGCTGATGGACCATTTTATCACCTTAAATAAACAGTCGCCACCTTTTCTAACCTCAATCTAATATACAGCTCTACACTCCCAGGTCTAGGGTGCATATAGTAAGTAACTGTGTAAAGACTGTCTCTTAACATTTCCCTCACATCTTGAGAATCCTGCATCCTGAAGAAGTGTTAACTCTTTCATTATCAAGGAACATCTGCCGTTAATTTATGGATCCCCTGAATCACAGTTTAATCAAGCCTACCAGGACAGGAAGAATGAGCCATGTCCATGCCAACATTTAAGTGGGGACTTCTGCAGTCGTGTCTACTTATTTGCATTTCTTGCTCTTTCTCTGTTAGGATAAGACTTTTAAAAATAAATGTTTTAATTTGTATGAAATGGTGCAATCTGACGCTTACCACATAACTGCCCGTGAGATTTATTAAGTAAAGAAACGTTTCAGATTAAAATGAAATGAGTCAGCAAGCTTTGAGTCTCTTCAGACGTCAAGAACCTGAACATTTATTTTATGTCATTACGTCTAAAGTTTAAACAGGGCGTATGCACGCTTCCTCAGAATATTGAGCTTAGAGCAACTATTGTTTAGGCATACTTCTTAACCTCTAAATACAAGAAATTGGGACAAAACTAAAAATAATAGGAGAGAAAAGGCCCATAAAATAGGTACAGATTTTAACTATTGCTCTCGTAAACTTAGAAAGTTGATAAAACAAAAAGACCCCAAAATAAAGACAGATTTTAAATATTGCTTTTATAAACATAGGAAGTTGTTAGAATAGCAGGTTTTGTGTTAACATGCATTTTTGTTAAGGATATGAAGTCTAAAACTCAAATAAATGTAATTATTTATTGACTTCAAATTTCAATAATTTACCAAAAAAAAAGCCAAATCTTAGAATAGAGTGACTAAAGATATGAGCCAAAATGTGGCATAATGGTTAAACTATCTGCCTTATAGACACGAGGTGCTGGGTTTGATTCTTGCGTGGGTTATCTGGTTATACTTAAAATGTCTCACAAGAGCAGTTAGCCTAGTACTAATCTATACTAAAGTCGAGAGCTATGAGTTTAGGGATGGTGGGTATACCTAAAATGTTTTTGGCCTAAAGGCCCAACCGTCTCCATGACTGTGATACCACTTTTATTTGTGGCTTCAGATGTAAGCCCTATGAAATGCACTGCCTTCAGAAAATGTAGTTAAGAGGTAGGGATTATACCATTTTTAATGGTCCTTTTCTTCCAGAGAGGTGTATATAAGTGTGTGTGTGGGGGGGGGGGGGTCGCTCAATGTAGAGCAATACTGTGATGTATATCTATACACCCGTTTAAGTGTGTGTGTGTGTGTGTGTGTATAATATATATATATATATATATATATATATATATATATATATATGTGTGTGTGTATATATATATATATATATATATATCTTTTTGAACCAAGCAGGAAAACTCAAGGATTAATTAATATAATTGTTCAATATCGGCTGCTATGCTGCAGCCTTGTTAGCAGAGTTAAATATGGATTCCCTTTGTCCTGGGAAATCTAACGCTAAGAGGAACGATATAACCTTACATCCATGCTACATTGAAGGTACATAATAATAAGCTGCAATGGGTGTGAATAAAATGTGCACGGACTGCAGGGGAAAGGGAAGGGGAACGCAGCAATGAATACCGTTACCGTTGTCTAATTTTCCTCAAACTGAGGTTGTAAACTATTTCAGTAAACTAAGAGGGGTGTGCAAACTTTTACTAAAGCCCAGTTTTTAAAATCAATTATACCTGAATTATATCCGTGCAATATGTTTAAACTGAACACAGATTATTGTTCCACGGCCTGAAGTCAGTTCATAACAGCACAAGAAAAGTACATCAGTATGGCTAAACTTGTCATAGGAAAATTTTCACAATGCTTCCACCCCACACCCCCAAAAAACTGACCTACTGCATAGTCTAGTTGCGTATAAGGCAAGACGCGCAGAGAATGTTAAGGTGAACATGAGCTTAAACTTGTATGCCTCCACAGCCATCTCCACCCCCTTCCAAAGTATAGCAAAGGCCTCATATAGTCAGATTTTAGAACATAACGTAACCCATGCTGAGAAACATGTGAAAGTCACGCAGGTACCTTATAAACCAAGACAATGGCAACCTGGCACAAACTGTTCTCTCAATGCAACTTACACATACAAAAATCAAAACAACAATGCATAAACAAAAAATATATGCACATAAAATTTACAGCAAGAGACTGAGATAATATCTAACTTAAAAGTCTTTCATCCTACCTACGTATCCGATTAAAATACCTTAATCATTTGTAAGTTGGTGTTTGACGTGCCAGTGAAGTTTAACAGTTAACTAAACTTTCATATTCAATTATGTCTAAGATCAGTGGCTTAAAATGTATTAAGTACTCTCAGCTTTCATTGGAAGAAGAGATATTTTATAAATGCATATTTGCAAATACTAGAGGAAAGATGTACCGCAATGACAACACGGCCTCATTTCAGTGTACTTTTCTAGACAAGAAGGACAAAATTCCTCTTAAAAGCAAACTTTACTCAGAAGAGATTCATAGGCATTGCTGGACATTAACTAAACTTATTGAGTCATTGATTCATGGTGTGTTTTGTTTTCTGATGCTGGTTTTATAGAAAGCCTAAAATACATCACTAATACTAGTGACATTGATTGAAATAATAAAGGTCTTCGCCACCACATTTTGCTTTTTTGGAGGAGGTTGTAATAGAGCAATAATACACAGAATGTGCATTACACGTACTTTTGTGTTAGATTTTAAAAGGGTTTGGTCACTCATGTATTGGAATTAAAGTAGTAGGAGTATATACACATAATAAGTGTGAGTGTGTGTGTGTGTGTGTGTGTATATATATATATATATATATATATATATATATACATACATATACATATACGTATGTATGTATATAAACACACATATATACATAAATACGTGTGCCTTATATAATTTATAGGTGTGTGTGTAAAATGTATCATATTTGTAGTATGAATTATAAGCTTCTCATAATACACATGTACTATTCTTTTACTGAATTATAATTGCCTTTTTTCCACAGTTAAATAAAAGCCCGTCCCCACCATATGATCGTGTTTGCAGTACCAAGCCATTATAATCCATACATACGGTTGTTGGGGTCGCTCGTGTGATTGTTGAGAGGTATAATCTCCATCCTTTGCTGACCATACAGATAGTAGTCGAGTTCCGGAGCTGTCACACGACTGCTGCTGCTACTGGTGCTGATGTTACTGCTACTGCAGAGTGCACTTTGTTCCCGGGTGTCAGCTTGGGATGGTGCACTGACACCTCTTTGCAGCCCGGCACCAGTTAGCACTGGCTGCTGCTGAGTCCCCGTACCTGATACTACAGATAACAAAGACGAAGAGCTGTAGGATACTGAGGATGAAGACGAAGACGATGATGGTGGTCTCTGGCGGGGAGCTGTGGCGTTGTCTGCAGGCTGCAGGGCAGCTCGCTCCGGCGGGCAAGAACGATTTAATGTTCCGTTCTTCAGCTGCTGCTGTTGAAGCTGAGGAGGTGGAATAGGAAGGTGAGGATGGGACTGAGGAAAGAGATGCTGCCAATGCTGGATATAGGCAGGGTCAAGCTTCAGGAAGGAAGATCCACCGACTTCACCAGGCTTAAGCATTTCCAGGGTCTGTAAAAATGAAAGAAACTGCAATAAGAAGGGACCCCATAGTAAATATGCTGTGTAAGTAAGCCTTAAAACTGGGTAAATAAGTATTATGCAACTAGGTTTAAATCCTCATCTTGTCAGGAAGCCTGCATAAACCATACTTATGGGCACTCCAGTGCCTCTTCTCTGGCCCCTATTTTTCATTTATTTCAAAACTAGTCTGCACCGGTCTTTAATCCAGCTCTATTACTAATTTATCTGAAATTACATCACGGAGGAGTTAAGTAACACGTTCTGTTATTACTGTTTGCTGCGAAGATGACTTTCAAATTATTAGGTAGACCATGTAAAACTTCTTTCGGGCAACTGTCTGTGGGTTGTTGAATAAATAACCAAATGTTCTATACTTGGAGCTGCGGCTATATTATTATTACAATTATGTTGTGCCGGTCAGCACATGCTCCCCAAGCTGAAGGTGCTAACAAGAGTGTACTGCTGACACCTGAAAACAGTATAACATGCAGGTAAGTAGACTACTGTGGACTTGGTGCTACTATTAAAATGTACACAAGTGCAACTAATGCTCAGTGTTGTATACAATAATAATAATAAACATGAGAATATGCTTTTTTTCTAAAATCTCAAAATTGTTCACCCTCCACAGTCCACCGGTGTATCAAAGTCATCTTTTGGTGAAACAGTAAACCAGTATTGTGGAATTCATACTAAAAGTTTGGCAGGTGATCTCCCACCTCCCCACCTCACACAATACACACATAAACACAGTTTAAGCTAGTTTCACATCTTAATTGATTTCACTACGGCCTTTTAGACTCATTTCTCATCTACTAATGGATCAATAGCTGAAAACTTCACCCACAAGAAAGGTGTCTGACAACAAGACTTGAGACGTGGATACTTTTTCCCCAATACTTAGTTAAATGCCTTGTTTAAGGCATTGCACTTACCGAAGTGTGAATGCTGTTTCGTTCGTGTACTTGTTTAGCAGTGTTCCTTGTGAATGTGCCTGGTAATTTCTTTTTATCCTGAGAACATATCCTTAGTTGGAGCCTGGGATGGGAGCTGGGAGGGCTCCGGGCTCACTCAGTTTTCTATGCAGCGTCCTATGTAAAGCCTCGCGCCGCGCTCCAACAATATCAGTGGTAAATCCCGAACGAACGGGACGGGAGAGGCTGCGCGAGCTCGCGTGCTCAGGACTGTGACACACGCACACACCCACCATTCTCCAACAAATGGGGGCACGTGGGTTTTACGACTGCGCTGGGTGGGGGAGGTGTGATAGAGCACAGCATACAGAGCCTTTATACTGCCTAGAATCACGCTAATTAATAATAATAATAATAATAATAATAATGATGATAATAATAATTGTTCTGAACCAGAGTGCAGTTGCTTTCTAATTTTGCATTATTCCAGTATTTTTCACTGGCATTGGTTTTACATCCCTATCTATGCAGAAAGGGTGATTATTATTATTATGATTATTATCATTATTATTATTCCCGTAAATCAGTTTCATAACGTTTTTCCATTGTTTACAACCTTTTTATATTTCTTGCAGTATATTTGATTTAAAGCCTATTCATTATCACGACTTAGTTGTATTGTTTGTCTGTTCAGTGCAGCTGGACTCGAGTCCCAAACAAACTGTAGCGCACAGCAGCTGTTGACTGTGAAATCTGTACACTGCACTCGTGCTTCCCTTGGGACCAGTCAATTTGGTCTCTCTCTCGCTCATTTGTACCTAAAACAGGTATAGAAACTGATAGTTTCTTAAGTCTGAACATTCATGTAAATACGTACCTGTTTATGAAAAGAGAAAGAAGTATGATTAAATCAACTAGTTTAGACCTTAGAAGTTAGCATGTAAATTACTGATAAAACTCATGCTTAAGAAACCGATTTTTTTTTACTTTTATTAAAAATATTTTGGGCATTGTACCAGGGGTCTAGCCGAAAATTTACATTTTGCACTCAAGTCAAACCTATTGTTGCTGCCTCCACCACCCACCTATCATGTTTACATATGTACTCAACGCTCAAAATGCTACCCCCCCACACACACACATATAGGAAGAGGATACGTTATTTTAAACTACTATCATTTATACCAACACAAAGAGGTGCATTCATTTGACAAAACCATTCTTTTTGCACTGCTATATTGTGAATATTCATTTACAAAGTTCTAAACATTCTCTGTTTTTTGAGTGCTGAAGTTTCCAAGAGATGGGTCAGAAAAAATGTGCTCATTTGAATACACTGACTATGCCTAGCTACACCCTTGCAATGCACACCTCGTATGTGCTTTAACATTCCTAAAATCATGTAATTACTTGCTCTACAGTACTTGTCCTGTGAACAGTCCACAGGCACTTGAGGTCTTTTTTTCTACTTCCACTTTGAAGCGCACATACAATGCATACTGCACGGCACAAACACACACATTAGCAGTGCAAAATGCACAGAAACAATTGTTGGCATCATATCTCACAACTGCCCAGATTTTCACAGAATGTCCAGATTTTTGCATCATATTTTGGTCTGTTCCTCATAAAATCTGTGCTGCTTTTCCCAGGCAAATTACTGAGGACTGGAGTCAATAAATAATTACATACATTTGTGTTTCAGACTTCATATCCCTTAGAAAATGCATACTAACACAATTCTTGTTATTCTAGCAATTTTCTAAGTTTCTAAGAACAATATTTAAAATCTGCCCTTATTTCTGGCCTTTTGTCCCCCCATTATTTTAGGCTCTGTCCAGATTTATATGAAGTTGAGAGGTATGGTTGGCATCCGATAAAACCATAACGCTTATTTCTCTCATGCCCTTAGACGACTATCTTTTACGTTTTAAGCAACTTTTTCCAATAAACATTTAAGCAGACTTGTAAGTCCTGTGGTGCTCAGAGGATGTGTGTGTGTGTGTGTGTGTGTGTGTGTGTGTGTGTGTGTGTGTTATAATCTGAAAATAATACCCATGTATTACTTTTGCAATTAATTTCTAAATGTCTTGTGCATTAGGTATTTCACATTTAGGGCATTAAATATTCCATTTGTCTTACCATACCTCTCAACTGTACAGATTTTCACAGAATGTCCAGATTTCTGCCTTATATTTTTGGTGTGTTCCTCCTAAAATCTGTACCTTTCTGCCAAATAGCTGAGGATTTAAGTCATTAAATAATGACAAACATTTGAGTTTAAGACTCCACATCCTTCAGAAAATTCATGCTAATGTAAAACCTATTATTCTATCAACTTTTTAAGTTTGTAAGAGCAATATTTAAAATCTGTCTCTTATTTGTCCCCCCATCATTTTAGGCTTTGTCCAGATATTTTGCTCTAAGTGGTTGAGAGGTATGTTCAGAGCATGCATTTCCAACCCCTTGATTCAGACTATGGGAAAGTTGAGACTGTTTGGATTGTGTCTGTATTTACAGTTCAATATATTTCCACAAATAGGAGCAGCACAGTGTTAACAATGTTTTGACTACTGGTAAGGGTCATTCATCATTCTTTCTATGGTTCTGAAACATGCAATTTAACTTAAGGACAACTGCAAGCAAAATACTTTTATTTTACTCTTTACGTTGAACTAAGGCGGCTTATATTTATTTAGTTTTAATTGCTTAACTGATAAGTCCTATATGAAACCAATACCATAAAAACGATATCAGTTCAGCTGTTTTGAGTAATCTTCTTCTCATGTTAACCATTAAACACGCACACAATGATACCGCCCACCGTCTTCCTTGCGTAAGTACATTTATTACACAGACATAGCCAGAATAATTAGAAACGTACAGTAGCACTGAAACTCCCCGATTAGGAATTGAACCTCTTAACCATTTTTATACTAACCAAGTCGTTTATAAACTGGAAACTCTCGGGACCCGCAGGGAATTGCTGTAGCCCTCTTCCGAGAAGGAAGCAAAGCAAAATAAGACATTGCAAAATAAATGCATAAGACTGCTGAATTTTAGGGTCATCTAAAGGCATTTCCACATTCCGTAGCTCACTTTGTATCAGCTCTATTAAAGTCGCATGCAGATATTAGGCATACTAATAGAAACAGAATGTGATGGCACTTCGGGGTAGAAATAACAAAGCAAACACTAACTGGACAAAGACATGTTTTTTAATGTAAGTTTTGAATATGGTGCTGTGCTATTGTGTATCACAATAAACATGCTGAAAGTGTGCTTCACCACCTAGCCTGAATGTAGCATTTTTTCCCAGAATGAGGATTTGAGAATTGCCTGATATAGGAAAAAGTGAACCACAGAAATTAAACAGAAAGGAAATGCAACAATTTGAAACAAAGTGAAATAAACTGATTTAAGGCAATTGGTGGCACATGGGCGCGTATATACGCTGGTGTGTGCGCATGTGTGTGTCCGTGTGAGGGTAAGTGTACGTGTCAAATGCACAACTTTTACAACTGTCTGGTTAAGAGCTGGAATAACTGTGAATGATTTTAGATGAATGTGTTAAGAAATCCAGCTGTATGATAGCTACCATTTAATTGACGTCAGAAATACATGTGGCATTCATCGACACACCTGTCTCTTAACAATGACAAGTGTCAGTCTTCACCACCTCCTTTCAAGCCTCCCTTAGTTGCTTAAAGATGTCTGTCACGATAACTAGAACTTGTTGCTTGGTAATCCTGAAAAACACAATACTGTTTTAAAAAATCTTGGTGTTAGAATTGCCAGCAGATAATTATTATTTTTTTATTTATTTTAGGCACTTTTGCTTATGCATCATTTTGTAGTTAAAGCCATATTTTCAACCAGCAGGTACAAAAGCCATTGCCTCGTTTCACCTGATAGATGATTGGGATATTTTTGAGGTTACACGTTACATGTTTCTGAGGTGTTATTATTGTTGGAGAGGAGTCTACTGTCACCTATCGATTCTGGAATACTGTGAAGAATTAGTGCAGGTGAAATAAATAAGGCATCAGGCGCACAGCAGCATATGGTGTATAATAGGAGATGCAAAGGAGGTGAGCATGCGCCACGGTGGTGTTTTTCTTCATTGATTAATGACCTCGAAAATAAAACAAGCGGGAAGGGGAGCCAGAATCGATCAATTAACTGCCGAAATTCATCATTTTCTCGGGAAACAAAAATCCTTAGGAAGGCAGTTTTTTTCTTATGCTGGGGCTCCTAGAAGGGTGAATCCACATTCGATTACATCTAAGCGCATCTCTGATTTCATTTGACACGCAATTAAAAAGTTTGCACTTCTTGTTAATTAATTCTCCAGTCTGGGGAGGGGACGAGTGGACTCGAGTTTTGACAGAAGTCCAATAAATAATCCAGTAGCTTTTTCGAGCTGTCCTAACCATCTCCTGATTATTGTTTTAAAGTCGTGGTCTGGCAGCTTTTTCTTCATTTATTTGGACTTATTCTGCAAGGAGTCACAAAACAGGCCGTTTGCCAGCAGCGCACACTTTTATTTAAAATACTGCAGCTTATGTAAACATTTAATAGCACTTTTCATATTTTTACATCTGTGTCGAAATATCCGCATCTACTGAATATCTTCTTAAAAGCAGCAGAAGGATAAAAACTGCATAAGTCTAGCTCTCGGATTTATAACTCCGATTTATGAATATATGGTGCATTTCTCTGTAGATTCGGGTTCCTTCAGATGTGTACTTTTTAAAAACTTTTCTGGGGGTGGGGGCGGAAGGCTCAAGTGTGCTTCTCCTCTATTGAAGGAATTTGGCTGTGAACAACTACTTATTTTATACACCCACATATCTTCTAGGAGTTGGAAAACTAACATTTGTCTAATTGTTGAATTACAGTTTTTCTGCGTTTATTTGAGGCCAAATAAGGACAGATCTTCAGTTTTCGCTCTTTTTATAAAGGTACCTTTGGGTATTGTGTCTGACTGTGAACTGCCTCGAAAATGCTGCTATTTCATTTTTATGACAGCAAGAGTGGTACAGTGTTTATTATTAGTTCCAACCAATAACCGGATTTCTTTTTTAATGGTTTCTCACAACACAATTTTCCTCTTTGTACACAATCTGACAACTTCTATATTGCTTTATTAAAGCAGCATATATAATACAATCCAACGTGTGTGTCGATAGATAGATATAGACATACACACACACACACACACACATATATGCATACTTATAAAGACTGCACCTTAAGTCTCATCCTGTCAGCGAAAAAAATCTGGACAAAGCCTAAAATAATGAGGAAACAAAGGCTCAGAAATAAAGACATATTTTAACTATTGGCTCTTATAAACTAAGAACGTCAGTAGAATGGCGGGCTTTGTGTTAACTTGCATTTGTGAATATGATGACGTCTGTAACGCAAATGTATGTCATTATCTAGTGACTTCAATCCTCAGTGATTTGACATTAAAACACAAATGTTATGCGGAAGATACCAACAATATGTGGCAAACGTCTGGGTATTCTACGAAAATCTGGACAGTTGCGAGGTATGGGGCTGCACTCTTTTCCAATTTATGAGCGAGTTCATAAACATTAAATTTTAAACATTTTTAACTACTTTCTCCTTGTTTCTTACTCCATGCATTATAGCTCTCAGCTGTCCCTGATTTTGCAGAGCATTCCCGATTTGCCCCATACTCGCCCTCTCCCTCAATTTATTATCATTATTATTATTAGGTAAATCTGTAATTATTCCTGCACTTTGTACTCGGGTCTTCACTGAAAAGTGTTCGTAGTGTAATTCACTTACGCGGTTAGCAATTTGTAAAATAAAATAAATCATTGACGACTTGAGGACAGTCAGTAATGCCAGTCATTCGATTTCCATTGTTGTTATTATAAAAAATGCATGTTGATACAAAACATTTTATTCTATTAACTTTGTAAGTGAATATGAGTAATATTTAAAATGCTCCCTGGTTTGGGGCCTTTATTCCTCATTATTCTTTCACTTTGCTCTTAATTCTTGCAAAAGCAGTTGGGCAGCATGACACACACAGCGATGTGCTTTTAGGATACAATAGTTACTCATATAATAACATTATATGATGAGTTAAAAGGAAGGCATAAAGTAATGAGTAACACCAACCCAGAATTGATCCTTCTGGGAAGTTATACTGCTGTATTTATTTACAACAAGAAAAAAAAAAGAAAGTGAGCAGACCTGATTGGACTACTTCTAGTAGACTTTTGTCCCAAGCTTTTATTTGAAGTGCCTTGTTGTTATATCTGCAGTTAAGTGATTCACGGAGAAGCTGGCAAGCACTAACAAAGAATAATTCACACAAGGAAGTAGATAACTGTTTAAAATAATAATAATGCAAATCAAGTTTAACATCGATTTAGTCTATAAAGGCAAACCGAGCTAATTTAGAAATGTATTAAATCAGAAGACCAGGCAAGTACATAAAACCCTGGAAAGGGGCCAACAAAGAACTCGAAAGCAGTCATGTAACACTCTGCAGAACGTCTAAACAGATTTTCACACCGGGTAGTGTTTAATGGTCATCACTGTTTACTGACTAAATTGTTTGTCTTCCATTTACTTTTCTAAGGCCATGACACAGTAATATAAACCCAAAAAGGGCACAATATATCTCCTGACTACACAATTGTCATCGGAACAATATACCCATATCTATCTATATATAAACACACACACACACACACACACACACACACACACACACACACACACACACACACACACATATATATATATATACATATATATAGTTGTAGCAAATAGTCTGTGAACTGATGATGAATAAGAAAGCATATGTATCCGTCACAGCTTCTGCTTTCGTCCTTGAGGTGTGGTACTGCTGCTGTCAGATTCACATCTTTATGTGGGCGCAGTATTCTGCAGCTGCTGTTTTTTATTATTAACTCCAATTGATGGGGTGTGGAGTGGGTCTGAGGTCTTCTGACTGGGCAAATGCATAGCTTCCAACCTCTTCGCTCAGGAATGAGGTGAGGGCACACCAAGGCTAGGTTTGTAACTGTTGGTCTTATTTTTTTTAAATTGGATACGTTTGCTATTATAAGGCATCTATACCCTGTTGGCCTTTACTCTTGCGCCTGACTGGTATCCTATTCCCTCTTTTGTTCCAACTTCCAGAGTACCTCGTCCTATTCCTTACCTTGTCTTTATTACTTGTTCTAAATAAACTAAACATTTTAAGAAATGCTTACAGAATCATAGGAAAGGCTCCAAAGCTTGGGGTATTTTTTTACATTTATTATCTGTATTATGCACTTGAAGCTCTGGAAGCGTAAATGAGTTTCAATTGGCACACAGTTTGTAAGGAATAACAAATAATTCGAGAGATTTAAAATGAGGGACAAGGGTTCTTGAGAATAAGAAACTTACAACTGCGTTGTTTGACACTGTCTAGTTAACCACGAGTCTTACTGCTTGTCACAAAGTCTGCCGGTGCAGAGCAAATTCCGAGGTAAAACTGAGGTGACAAACTTTAAAACCAGGTCCACTTGGATGGGTGCTTTTCCGTGGGCGGGATTCTTTCTTTTGTAACATGTTAAACACCTGATAAGCACATCCATTGTTTTCCTATTCTGGTAGGTGAAACGCAGTGCTGTAATCAGTGGCCTGATTTTCCATCGAGTTCTCAGTTCACCAAGTTGAGTTAAACAAATATTCCTCTCAAGACCCAAGCACCCCTGCACAAACTTCCATTCATCAGTAGGAAAAGTCTTCAGGAATAAGCATGACGTCCTTCAGCCTGCTCCAAGTTAACGCTTTGCTTTCAAATGGTATGCGTAATTCAAACTTTTAATAGTGGAATAATTTCTCCAAATCTGTAAGTCGTTGTCTACATCAGCCAGCCGTATTTATTGCAAATTAAACGGACAACATAATACAAAATCCACAGTTACTTAGAAATTAAGTAATTAAGCACGCACTAAATGAATTAATAAATTAATTAAAAAATATGACTTCTAAATGTATTTATTTATGAGGTTGCTGGTGAGAGATACCACCAGTGTTGTGGATATTTTGGCCAACAGGTGGCACTGTACAGCTAAATTTCTTAAAATTGCAAGGCCCGGTATTCAGAACCAAAGGAAAGCCGACTTAGGTGATTTGAAATAGTTACTGATGCTGCCGAGACGCCCAAACTTAATTTCTGCACTAGTTGGAAAGTCCCGTGACTTTCAGGACCCACTGTTTAACCACTAAGCGAAGACATAGCTCTACAAGCTGCAGAAGTTCTCCGTGGTATGCCGCTTTGGCTTAACCTAAACGTGTTTTCAGAGTCAGGTAACTTAAAGCAGCAGGCAGCGCAGTGCAATTTATTAGCCAAAATCGCTGCTGCGGCTCCTTCCTCCCCAATACTATGAAAGCACTGCAGGTTGTGAGGATATTTCTTAGATGAGTAAGTGGCTAGTTCAAAATAAATTATATACGCGCATGCAGTCTACAGGTGTCCCCTCACGCAGGGACTGCTTTTGTAATATTTCTTTACTATCATATTTGTAATTGTATGCCCCAGGCATCCTTTTTTTAATTAGGACTGTAAATAAATCGTATGAAAACGCTAGTTTCATCACCCAGGCAAACGACACTTTTTTGTATACTAGTTACACTGTTATTAGTGCCACCACTTACTAAATGGTACTAAGATTCCTATATGTGCCCAGTTGTATTGTGCTCCAGTAAACACAACGATCTGATAGCACCAACTTACTAAAGAGGCCTTCTGAGACATATTTTGGGTGAAAAATGAAGCTTCCTTATTTGCATGTAGGCAGAACACCGTGCCAGGTGCTAACAGTCATGCATTTGCAGATGAAAATATAGCAGTGCAGCTGCCTGTTGAAATGCTATATGTGGCATTACAGCAATATCCAGCTGCCAGAACAGAGAAATACGTTGGATAAAAAATACTTCGCTCATCTGGCAGTCATTATCTCTGACATGGTCCCAGGTAAGATCAGCTTCTTCTGCTTGAAAATGACAATTCTTAAAAATCAGGTAATTCCGAGTACTCTTTCACATAATAATAATAATAATAATAATAATAATAATAATAATAACAATTTTCTCTAAATTCAATTGAGATCATGTTATGTGTGTGTGGGTAACCCCGATTGACAGCCTGATATTTTTTGGGAGCCCATTCTGAAATAGTAACAGTGCAGCAAATGACAGTCACAATGCAACGCCTACAACGGTAACTGACAACGGTAACTGACATATATATATATATATATGTATATATAAATATGTTTTTATTTTGCCGACTTTAGATAATCAAATTCATGCATTGCTGAAGATTATTCTGTCTACTGTAAACTTTAGGGCATTCTGCAATCAGCCTGAAGGCATTTATGTGATAACTCTGAAAATGCATGAAATTGTAACACGGGGTTTAAAGCTGTCCAAAACGTGTCCAAAACTCAAGCAGCAATGCTGATAAATAATCTAAGCGGCTTCTGTCTTTTGCTGGACAGTTTTCAGGTATCAGCTGTGACAGTGCAGTTAGTATATAAATTATAGCACAATGTGACAATGTCAGAAGCTGTAGTGGAGCATGAAAACACAAATTACTAGTGTAGTTTATGCATGAATGTAATAAATAGAGATTTCACACTGCAACAAAAGTTTCAGGTAAGATGAATACACTCAGACTACACGTGAAACACGAATTTAAGGCTGGCAGGGAAATATGTAAGAACAGCGTTTGGAAAAATACAGTTTTCACAGTCGCACATGTAACAAATGCATATAATGAAAGAATCATTACAACATTAATATACAGCTGACTCAAACAGTACAGCTACGTGTAACACCAGTAACACCAAACGAAACTCCCAGAAAAGCAGGGTTCACAACTGGGTGCACTGTGCAGCTTAAACTGGTAGCATCTATCCTCAGGGGGTTACAAATGGGCTAAGTGATAATGTATCAGCGTACAATTACGGCTGGGAAACTTTGAGAATGGGAGCACATGTAAAGGATGAAGACGCACAGTTTGGATATCTGGGGTGGAATAATACTAGTTTGTTTGTGTCTTTCGGCTTTTCCCGGTTAGGGGTCGCCACAGCGGAACTCCGGTCCGCTAATGATTGGCAGTAGAGTTTTACGTGCTGGCTTGCCGGGCCTAACGCACAACACAGCAAAAACACACGGTTTCAGTAGATGATATGTTAAACAATGCATTCAATTTAATTTGCTCGTTTGTTTATCAGGTCAGTGAACTGGCCAAGAGACATACCTCTCAACTGTCCAGACTTTTGCAGAATGTCCAGATTTTTGCTTCATGTTTTTGGTCTGTTCCTCACAAAATTTGTAAGTTTCTGGTTTGTTTTTTTATAAGAGCAGTATTTAAAATTTGTTCCTATTTTTTATCCTTGTAGTTGTGCCACTTTTATTTTTGGCTTTCTCCAGATTGTTCATGCTACGAGGTTGAGAGGTATGTCAAGAGACTGTTTTTAAATCACAATCCAAGCCAGACTATCAGCTGCTATGATTCGGATACAAGGTTCTGATTTTTGCCCTACCATGTAATCTTACTCTTAAACTGCAGTCTATTCCGGGTTGTGTTTGGCTAGAGGGCAGGCCGGGTCCTCTCACGGTACTAGGCGGACGCAACGCAGCAAACTAATGCTGTAAGCATACCCCTCCGTAAGGAACGTACATCATTGGGGGCCCTAACCTTCAAAAGTTCATGTTCCTCAAAGTTCCAGACTGTAAGGGTTATGCCACACATTCAGTGTTAGGGAGTTTTTTTAAAACTCACATCCAAGGTAAATAGAAAAGTTCGTTAAAATATATTTTTATAGGTAAAACCAACATATTTTAATCATCCTCTGGCCCTCCTAGTTCAAGCTATTAGTAAGCTGTTGGTATATGTTCCACAGTTTGCCCATCTGTTCCACATTATGAAGGCTAGTGTTCCTCATGTCGGAGATGGATGGAAGGTTAAGAGCCATGCCTGTAAGGGGGTCAGTGAGCTAATCTTGAACACTAGGGTTACCACCTGTCCCATTTTGCGAGGGACAATCCCTCTTTGGGCAGTTGTGTCCTGACAAAAAATTAAAAAAAAATGGCAAATGTCCTGAGATTTTAGGACAAAATTATTTCCTATATTTTATGTAATAGTTGCATAAAACAGTTATTCTGTATCTAAAATACCTAAATGTTATAAGAAACAGAATAAGCAACTAAAATGCTACAAGAATAAGTTTTTATTTAGGCAAAAAAGTTAAGTTCTATCCTTCGTACTGACTGTGGGTATGTGTCGGCCTGTAAAATCTGGTGTTTGTACCGAAAATGTCCCACTTTGGCCATTTGAAAAGGTGGCAACCCTATTGAACATGGCAAAAGTTAATCAAGTCAGATTTGTTTAAATGTACCATACTTAACACTATATCCGAAAGTGAATGTATTGATGTGTTTATTTGTGCGTTTATTTATTTTCATCTTTACCTTGTAGAACGCTGATCCAATCAGAACATTCACAGGTTCAGCCAGCGAGTACAACCAGAAGAGATAGAGATATATCAGGTAAAGATAGGTAGTAAAGCATGCATTCAGAATTTGGAAGAGGCATTATTAAATATTTACAAAGAGAGAGAGAGAGAGAGAGAGAGAGAGAGAGAGAGAGAGCATGCAAATATGATGGAAGATAATGTGTAAAACATGTACACTATTGATATACCTTACTAATCTGGATGATAGGTTGATGAGTAGGAAAAAGGAGGATTCAATAGAATAAGATGAGGTCTTGCTACTAATGAACTAAGCAGATTCAATGATTCCTTATCACCAACTTTATGAAGTCAAGTACCTCTCAACTGTTCAGATTTTCAAACAATTTCCATATGTTTTCTTGTTATTTTTGGTCTGTTCCTCATCAAATTTGTAGTTTTTTGACAGATCACAGAGGATTGAAGTTACTAAAAATGACAAACATTCGGATTTCTGGAATGCAGAACCTATTACTCTATCAACTTTCTAAGCTTATAGGAGAAATAATTAAAATCTGCCCATGAATTTGAGTCTTTGTCCCTCCAGACGTCTTGTGTTAAGAGGTTGAGAGGTATAATTTAAAGTGTCTATGTTAAATCATCAAACACTTAAAAAAGCGAACTATGATTTATCGAACCGATGTAAGCAAAAGCTTACAATCTCGAATGCTTAGAACAGCGATTTTTTTTCCAAAGGAAAAAAAAAATCACTGTTCGACCAAAAAAAAAAAAAAAAATTAAAACATTACATAAAGTGGGGGCTTCACCCCCCACACCCCTCTACTTAAATATACCAACTCCGATATCGTACTACACTCACAAAAATGGCAAAGTAATGGAAGCGGCCAAGATATTTCTTTCTCAGGGAAAGAATTTGCTTATATGCCATTTCGCTATTTTGCCTTTTCGTGCTTTCAAGTTCGATCAAGACGCATTCAAAAGAATGCGTCTTCGGTCATTTAATAGGAACCCTAATTTAAATACTTTCCTGAATAGTAAGGAAGGCCTCCTCTTCCTAACCCACTGCATGTGGTATTTAAAAGTCCAGTGCTAGGATTATGGTGCCTCAAACGTTACAGTTATGTTTTTAATAATGTTGTAGACATGCATATTCACTGTACTCAGCTGAGCATTAATTTATATTAGATGACAGGGAAAGTCCAGTGTCATTATCACTCCTTTTCAGACAAGGCCTGGGGAGAAAAGCTCCAGAGATTACAAGCAGGTGTAGAAAAATTCCATCAAAACAAACATTTGCAGTAGTAATAACATTTGATTAAGATGGTAAATTTTTTGACAGGAACATTTTCAGAAACACTATGGTGCACAGAGGTAGTAATGTGGGCGATATTGTAGTTGAGGGCCTCACCAGTTTGTTTCACGCAGAAGTGGGTGTGTCACAAATTGAGTGACAACCCGGTCTGCATATTTAATTTCCTCATGCATACATGATATGAAAATATTAAGTGTACACAAACGGTTAATACAGTATCGCCCAGGAAGCTGTTCTTAGTAAAGGTCCTGCCAATGATACTGAGGAGGAGTCGGCTGTGACACCTGCACCAAAAAAGAGTCCGTTTGGACATTAATTGGGACAGTGAACCATCGCATTCCAACTCTGACAAAGAGAACTGTAATGCTACACAGTAAAAAGCCTGATGACATGTTTTGACGGTTTCGTTTCTTTGCTGATTATAGTATATGTTATAGTGCAATAAAGCTTGTCAATTACAGATGTTGGTAACAGTTTACTGTTATATTTACTGTCATATTACATGTCAGTGCACTTTTTCTTCAGTTGCACATTCGGAGGGAATGCATATTCATGAATGACATATCATGAGGGTGGGTTTTGGGCTGGGCTTGCTATTACGCATCTGGTGAGGCCCTCAACTACAATATCGCCGCAATGTGTCAAACTGCCAGCTAAGTCATACAAAAACAGATTTGTTCACAACATGCTTACAAGCAGGGCTGCTCTTCTAAAACCAGTCTTTTAATTTTTGTAGGAAGCAGCAACTGAAATTTGTGTACATTTCTTAAATCCATGGAAACACAATTTGGAGAATTGTGCACATTTTTAAATGTTAGATGGTTGACGGTGCAGCAATAAGAGGTCTGACTACAAAATAAAAAATTCTGGTTACATCCCTAGTTTCTATATGTAGTAGTTTTAGGTTCATGGGTTTATACATTTTTTTATTTTATTTTGATGCTGTATGCAATGCCAATGTCCTTCCAAGTTAAAGGCGCAAAGATACTGTGATGTTGTGCAACAAGACACAGGAACAATGTACAGTGAACAAGCACAAAAAGCCATAGGACATTAATTCATCAGTATTCACATTTTCGGTATCGTGGCTCATAAAAGGATAAAGACTAACATACAGTGACACAATATGAAACACTACAACTGCAACACTATAAGCACTATTTGAGAATAGTTCAGACAAGATATTTACACAAAGAGCAGAAACTGGATTATTCCATTAGGCAGTGGCTATTAGTATCATGTTCTTTCACTCATCAAGTTGCAAGTTACAACATTTAAAGACTGACCATCTCATCATAAGCTTTATAACAAAACATCACGTCTCCATTATTTCAATAACTATTATCATAAATGAAGCCTCAAAAGAGTGTCATATTGCCACCAAACTGCTTAAGTGCAATATATAATGGAGCAGGCTACCCATCTATGTCAAGCAAAGTTCTTCATTAGCACTCTTCAAGAAAAATCTTGATGAGTGACTGGGAAATAGGAAATTTACCCCGGGGATCACTTCTGTGTCTCTGCTCGACAGTGGCACAGGAAAATAACTTTCTTGGGTGGCGTAAGCCAGGGAACCTTGTTGGCTAGGCTTGCGTAGGCCCTTGGGCCGATAGCCTAGTACATACCTATGAACCTATATATATATATATATATATATATATATATATATATATATATATATATATATATATATAAATATAACAAATATTTTTGAGGGCTGCACTCCTGTACTCCCAGTGCGATGTCTCTGTCCCTAAAAAAACAAATCTCTATATGTACTATTTCTGAGGCACCACAAATTCAGAAAAAAAAACAGAACTTGAGAAAACAAAAAAGAAACTTAACTTTACCTCTCTTCTCCAATCGAAGTGTGTATGGAGACTGCACTACAGAAAGCAAACACATGTCCAATTTATTCCATCACCCAATCACTACACTTTAAAATTGAACTAAAGCATCATATGCTCAACTCCAAGACTTGTCCCTGCCACAACCCAACATAATCACCTCTCACTCTCCTTAAATCACTAATTATGTTTTTTTCTCACCCATTTCATTTTCCACAACTCCATGTATGATAGCCAATGCCAACTGCTTTTTACCTAATTAAGATGCATACTTTTCTCATGTAAACACATGATTGCTTTTGTATAAATATTGTGTTTTGTCTTATCATGTAAGCTCTCTATTTTGTTTTTATTCGTGCTGTATAAACAGATTTGTTATTTTGATCTTTGTACTATCTCTCATATATGTATGTGCTTAATTTTTTTTTTAACTGTAATACTGTTTTCATGTAGCTATCTTTCTTTGTTGGAGCTTTTCTCATTGGGTCTCCACTGAAAATGGGCCTCAAGCCCAGTTGGACCAACCCTTTTAACAAATGTCAATAAATACATAAAAATAAAATAAATAATATTAAAATGTCAATAACACCAGTAAATGTCAAATCATTTAGGCACCATAAGGATAAGCAAAACAACATAAGATTAACTGTAAAACTTCCCATTTGCTGTCACTGAAAAAAGGTAAGTAAAATTGATTCATTTCTTAACAACTTCGAGAAGAGGTCGTGTTTTGACATTATGAAGACCATAATAATGAATAATGCAAGTATCTTCTTTTTTCAATAACTATTGTATTATGTTTGTATATTGCTATTAATTAGTATTTTAAGGGTTTATATTGTAACATCAAAGCCTCACAACTTCGAATGCTACAATATTGAAACGACTACATCGAAAGCGGAAAATACCGAAGCCATGGAACATCAAAATCCTGTCTAGGGCAAGATTTCAGTGGGCCATTCTGCGGCTTCACTATTTCCTCCACTGTGTTGTGATAGTTACGGACCTTAGGGTTAGGGAGCGAGTTAAGGAAAGTGGATAGGTAGTACTGTATGTATGGTTTAGTGTAGGGTTACAGGTAGGGTTTTGTAAAGTGTATGCGTGTGTATTATTTAGTTTGTTTAGGTGTAGCTCCTTAGGGTAAGTGTGCGATAGTTACGGACCTTAGGATTAGGGAGCGGGCTAAGGTAAGTGGATAGGTAGTACTGTATGTATGGTTTAGTGTAGGGTTACAGGTAGGGTTTTGTAAAGTGTATGCGTGTGTATTATTTAGTTTGTTTAGGTGTAGCTCCTTAGGGTAAGTGTGCGATAGTTACGGACCTTAGGGTTAGGGAGCGGGCTAAGGTAAGTGGATAGGTAGTACTGTATGTATGGCTTAGTGTAGGGTTAGAAGTAGGGTTTTGTAAAGTGTATGTGTGTGGATATTTATTTTTGGTGTGCTTGTGTTGTGTGTGTGTTTTTCGGAACAGCAAAATTTTTCCCTGGGAAAAAATTCACTGTTCTGAGCATTCGATGTTATCAAATTTCGAACTTCCAAGTTCGAGCTTATGGTGTTCGATATTTTGGAAGTTTGATTATGTGATATAAACCCGTATTTTAATAGTCCAAGGTTTATCTACATATTGACACTTACCTTATTTAGTATATGCTTTTGACTTTGCTATTAGCTTTTAGCATTTGTTTGTTTGAAAGTGATCTATTTTATAAAGTTATTTTGTAGATCTATTTACATACTTCTCAACCTGGAGACATTGAAAACAACAACAAAGGCTCTTGAAAAATATGAATATCCAGCTAAAAATATGGACATCTAATTAGAACAAAAGTTGAATATCAAACAGCATGTAACTCTTCTTGCTTCCAGTAGGATTGTGGGATACTACTCAGGAATGCATGTTAAAAAACACAAAGTGACAAAAGCAATGGAAAAATATAAGCACCTTATCAAACACACCGTGTAAAATTTGAAGACTTATTAACTGTGTTGCAAAATTCCACCACAGAAGGCATCTTTGTTTCAGAAAAAAGGCAGTTGTAAGATATGTGTCCTCTTTTATTAAATTGTTGTTGTCACTAGTATGTTGATTATGTAGTGTGGTTTTCTGTGTACTAGACAGCTTCAACAATCACATGTGACGAGTGGGATTCAAATAATTGTGTGAAAAAGCAAATTAAGCATGGAAATAAAGGCATACTCCAAAAATAGGGACATCCTAAATTAGACTTAAAACAGGAATGTTCCTCCAAAATAGGGACAGTTCATAGGTTCATAGGTAGGTACTAGGCTATTGACCCAAGGGCCTAAGTAAGCCTAGCCAACAAGGTTCCCTGGCTTACACCACCCAAGAAAGTTATTGAGAGGTCTGTAGATTCTACTACAAGACCTCAAGTCCCAGAAACCAGAGACTCATTTGTCTTATAACTCATGTAGGCTACTGTTCACACTGAAACCTGAATATGAGTTTGGGCAAGCATCTTCTGCACCTCTCCTGATCACATTATTTGAGTTTGAGCGAGGTAAGTACAGCATCCTTGGTGAGGGAAAAGGCGGAGGATTTTAGGTTTAGGGAAAGGGCGGGGGGTTCGGATTAGGGAGTGAGAAGGGGCTTTAAGGGTTAGGGAATGGGAGGGGAGTTTTAGAGTTAGGGAGCAATTGGGGGAATTTAGGATTAGGAGGGGGCAATCAGGAACTTTAGGGGTGAGGGAGTGGAGTTTTAGTGTAAAGGAACAAGGATGCAGGTTGGAAACTGGGTGGGAGTTTTTAGGTTAGAGTTAGGGCCCTGATAGGGCTATAGATTTTTATAGGTTTGAGTGATCGGAAGGCTATGTAGTTACATGTGATCTGGCTAGTGGGAGTTAGAGCACTTGCTTTTTCAAGAAAGTGGCAGTGAGCAAGTGTGTCGCAAGCAGTTAATATGCAAGCTCCTGTAGTACACTTGTATTTTGTGTCTGATAAGTAAGGAATATATGAAAGTGCTAACCGGCACTGCGAACTTTGTGATAAAGTACTGTAATAAAAGTTTAGATGAGGTGCACCAAAAGATATACATGAAGCCTTATAAAATATGTAATTGTTTCTATTCAGGGAATGAGGCATCAGGGCTGTATAATGTAAATTATGCACATATGATTGAAAATATGGATAAGACTTGAAAGAACAAAGTTAATGGTGTGCATCCCAATATGGACCAATATGGAATATGAATATAAGACACCCACCAGGGGTTAAGTAGAATGACACTCTATTCAGGGACTGATTAACTGGCAGTCATCATTTTAATGTTTTCAGTAAATGTTGCCCAGGACTTTGCTGAGCATGGGCTGGTTTGCTACTCTGGACATGTGAGTTTCTTTCTGTTTATGTGTTCCTGCCTATTATGTGCTGAAATCTCAGACAGTGCGGATAGGGACAGTTAACTTTTCCAGTTAGATATAGCTATGAAAGATTTAATTGGTCGGACAACCTCTTCTTTTTAAGCATTCTGTATGCTCAAACTGATTAGTTTTTCCATTTTCCATGTGCAATTATAGATTTGTTTACATACATTTCACTATACACTATATATTTTTAAGTAAAGTATTTTTATTTATTTGCATTTAAAAGTTTGTGGCTGATTTATTTATTTACTCAATAGATAAGATACTTATTGTGAATGGTGACTAACTGCTGGCATCCACTTCTGGCTGGCCAGACTGCTCTGTTATGCATTGCCATTCATTTGTTTTGTAATTATTTAGTATATTTCTCAAGAATGGAACAGAAACTGGAGTTATCCATTCCAGTAATCTGGACTGGTGGCAGTTAGGCTAGGACAGAAAATTGTAGCATGGGAAATATTTACAGTCTTTCATAGACTGTAGTGTGTGTCAGTGTGTCGCTGTGTGTGCGCACAGGTGTGCATTTGCATATTAACACATATGTATCTAAATGTTCAGTGTGACGCCTTTTCTTGAGTGTGGATGGTATAGGCCCATAGACCAGGGCAACTGTGCATATTTGCTGTATGTTCTTGTGGACAAGTGTGACTTAATGAGTTGTTTAGTGATTCATTCATATACACATTTTTGTTTAGTGATTCATTCATGTGCACATTTTACATTTCAATCTGCATGGTGCCAGTGTAAAGACTGTGTACACATATTCCCTGGTAGCCAACAAATTATTTGTGGTGGTGGAACAACCCCAAGAACCATAGCCCCAGCCCCAATGACTGTCATCATTACTTTTAGCGGTAGTGAGTTTTGTTGCATGCACGGATGGAGTCAAACATGATTTAAGTCATGTTGCATGTGGCATATGTTTTTTTTTTTGAGTTTTAGGTGAGACCTACGCAGGGATTTAAATGTAGGGAATTGGATAATATCATTAAGCTGTACTGCCAGTTAATTCCACTGTATTGGCAGATATACATATGGGTTTCTATCTCCTATTTTGGAGTCAGTCTTATTGGAGTTGGCTTTATTGACTCTATGTAGGCTTTAATTGGTTGACTAAAGTTGCTGATCTATGTTGAGTGTATGAGTAAGGGCTGAGCAGGTGGGCTTGTATGGTAGTTTATGAGTGACAGTGACATGGATATATCTCAGTCTGCCTTACAGGGCACACAGAGAGATTGTTTTAAAATATAACAGTGATATGTTAACATTGGCTGGCCTGTTCTGAATGTAGTAATTTTGTTGTACATTGAGAACATTTTGTTGGTTGCTGCTATTTATGGTTCCCCATAAGTACTGTACCATAGAGCTTTGGTAACAATACAGTTTCATCAATTCTTTGTTTTGATTCCAGCATAAGACGTATATGGATTCTGTAATAAAACTCCTAACGTTTTATTGATCTCCTTCATGGTATCATCACTGTTCTTAAGATGTGACATTCTGGTCCACTGTGGTTCCTAAGCATTTTCTATGTATCTACAGATTTGGTAGGTCCACTTGATTTGAACACAGTTAAATTAGAGTGCTGGTGTTTAGAGCCTTAAGTATGATTACAGAATATGACAAGTTTATTATCTTTTTCATTTAGGATTTAGTTACTCTGATGTATCCAGCTTGACAGGTCATTAAAGGCACCTGAAGGTCAGACATGAGATTTTGATGATTTTGAGCTGAATGGATAATACTTCAGTTATCTGTAGACTGTGTTATATGGATGACATTTATACAGGAGTGCATGTTGTTAGCAAATTTATTTGTTTATTTATCATTTGTTGACTGGAAAAGTCCGACTTGGACAGAGCCTATTTTCAGCGGAGGCCCAGACAGAAATGCTCCAGATGCATGTAAATGCAAATGCTGAGAATAATAGAGGTCATTTGCATGAATGAATTGAGTAAAGTTTCATTGTAACTGGGAAAGCCAGCTTAATTAAGAAAACAGTTCACATTTTAAGTGATCTTGTAGAAGCTCAGAGTGAATCTTCAGATATTACTGTATGTTCTTCTGATTTAAATAACACTGTTACACTAGTACCTACAACTATAGGAATCCCAGAGGAAACAAAAGGAAAGATCTTTCCTCTCCTGCTGTGTTGCCTAGCATAGGAGTTTAAGGAGAAGGTCAAGTGATGTTTTTCTCCAGTGGATCTGACAAATCTGTAAGTATTATATATACAAATATTGAATGTAAGCAATCAGTCTGCCCTAGAGTGGTGCCAAAAAGGTAATCTAGTGAAATGGGGAAGCACTGGAGTCTAGAATGGCCATATCAATTACATTAATTAAGAGTAGTTCTCAATAGTTTAGCACCATCAGACACTCATATATGCGATAAAGAGAAAGTACAAGAGAGAAAGATAAGATAGGTTAGATATATGAACACTGGAATGAAAAAAGATGAGGTCATTAGTAAAAAGTAAAAATATATAGGCAGGTATGGCACAGGAAATGCTATTAATGAAGATGGAGATGAGTAATGTTATAAATGGGTCATTTGTGAACTTTACACGATGAAAGAATTCTGGTGCTTAACAAATGGAAACTTGTCTAAGAAGTAACTAGTAAACCTGCAGAGAGACACACTGGTTATGCTGAGGTCATATATGCTGTCTAGGAAGATGCTGTGTTCAGCTAATGTCTATAAAAACATAGCAGATAGACACACCCACTTCCTCTTTTATATCATGTTCAAGGACTAAGTGTAAGTATGTAACTACACATACACACATAGAGATATGTACAGAAAGATACATATGTAGAAGGTGCACACAATATGGAACAGCCACTATGCCTACAGTTACCACCTTACCAACTGGACACTATATGAGCCACCCATACAAATGACAGTTGTTGCCTGCAACATATACCCACAGAGAAGTCAAAGGATATAACACCACACACAGGTTTGCATACATGGGAAAGCTTTATTTGTGTACTATTACAGTTGTATATGCCATGTTATATAGCTGTATAGACACTGACATCCATATAAACAGAGCAATGCAACTGTAAAACAGTTATACTAATAGAGTAGTCTGAAAAGGTTTACATATTTTGCTGTCCAGACCGAGGCCTTCAAGTAGTACAATAGTAAAGACAGACTGGGCCACAGGATACCAAACAATCAACAGTAAGTAATGCAAATGTATAGTCCAGCAGTCTCTATCTACACTCTGTACACAATCACTAGGGGGTAAAGACCTCAGTTGACACAACGGGATGTATCTGTTACATAACAAGGCATAACTGACCCCATCACAATCACATTGACAAACAGAACAGTCTGTATGGTAGGAGGCAGTAGGCCTGCATTTACCAAAGGTGGATTGTATGGTAATGTACATCCAGGTACCTTAAGGCAGCTTACCCCTGATACCCCCACATGTTGTAACAACCTAGGTTAGTTATGGTGCATCCCCCCCAGACTCAATAATACAGGGCCATATACCACTGTTACATACACTGGCCTCTGGAGTGCATAAGGGCACACATGTATTGTGTAGTTGAAGCCCACATATATATGGCCTCAACCCCACAGTATGTGTGGGGAACACAACAGCAGTGGACTGAAAGCAGGAATGGCAGCATGACATACTCAGCCCACTACAGTACAACCCCTGACAGCATGTCATATGTGCAAAGCATGGCATGTAGCTGTAGGACATGGGCTGGAACACAGGCCCATATGTATAAAACTGTTGTCATACACTAAGCAAGTTGCTGGTATTACAGGATAGTCTGCAACATACCCTTAGTCAGGAATATGAAGTTAGAAACATAAATGGATGTAGCCATGTACTGATAGCACTCAACACACACACTGCCAGTGATATATCTGGCACAAGACCTGTGTGGTGGACAGACAAAACATAATAGGCACACCTCTAGCCATCAAGAGGATAGACCCACAGTTGAGACCTATGCAGACAGACTGCATTCCAAGTTAAACTAGTATGTACACACAAACCCTGTAACACCAGTGATATACAATGCATACATCAACACCACTCATACTCTGTCTGTAGTTCTGGAACCTCCTACAAATATGTACCTGGCCTGAGTGTGCAGGTTCTCCTGTAAGAGGTATTGCTACCTTTTGTCTGTAACACTGATGCTCACACACAGGAAGGATGTCCATCACACAGGAAAGGTAAAGGGACCACACTCACATGATGTAGGGATTTATATTAGTTGGTTGCCATGACAGTGGTAGTTGAAAGTACTACATAGCATGCTGCATCCAGGTAGCAAGTAGAGGACACTGATTGGTGCAGAGCCCATCACCTCATCATGTGCATCACCTACAAAGTCCATGCTGCAATCTATGTAAAGCAGCTCATTCCATTTACTGGTGAGAGATGAGAGTGAGAGAGAGAAAGAGAGAGTGCTTATAAGGAAAAAAAAAAAAAAAAGAAAAATACCAAACACTCTAGATGAGTCTGCAGTCCCAGAGCAGGTATGTTAAGTATATATGTATGTAACTGACCATAGTACTTGGTCCATAATAATGAGATAGATAATGTGGAATGCTTTATATGTGCCTTCAGGTGTAGTTGTAATGATGTTCAGCTGAACAACTGCTAAGGACAATAGAGTCCGTCCCTGTGTTTAGTGAGCCATATCTCACAACTGTGCAGAGCAGCAATGACTGATAAAATGTAAGCCATCATAGTGTGTGTTGTGTATGGGAAGTATGTATATTACATGGCCAGTAGCTGGTGGTGGAAGTAATGCCATTATGATGGACATGTGGGATCCACAGCCCACCCCTTGCATGATACTCAGGTTAATCTGTATTGTAGAATGCAGGAATGCCATAGATGTGTAATAGGGTTACCTGCAATCTGGGCCTACATATACCCCCTAATGTCAAGCTGTGTCCATATGTGGCACCTGTCTGTGTTGTAGCAAAGCAGAACAGTGCAGCTCTGCAGGAAGGTATTGTGAGATTGTGGACCTGATGTCTGGATGTACCCCAAATATAGGTATGCATATGTGTACATATGTACACATATATAATATATATATATATATATATATATATATATATATATATATATATATATAAGCACATATATACATCACATATATCTACACATATATAGATATATACCTATATGCACATGTCTACATATTTACAAACCCACACAAACATATATGTATGTAAATACATGTCCCCTTTATTACTACCACAATGTTGCATGCTATGTGTGAGGAAACAGCACACATAGCAATACACACAGATATATACAGCTGTCAGTGTGTGCAACATGAATGGGTATGTCACATGTGAACCCCTTGTTGGGACCACATTGCCCTTGTCTGTGAATTATGGAATGGGAATATGGGGCAGTATGGCAGGTATAGCTGCGGAGGTGGTCATGTTGGTAAATATAGAGAACAGCCTACAGGGGTGGTATGTGACACATGTGATGGGTAAACACCCTGGATGGCGTGTGTGGTCTGTGATGTGAATATGGACACAATGGGAACAAGCCTACCACCCACTACTACTTACAACAGTAGTCCACGTCCTGAATGTGCCTGGCCTGGAGGCTGAGCAAGAGGAGCCTGTTGGCCCTGTGAATGTATACTGGGTGCCTCTGAGTGATGTAGCACATCCCACATGTGTCTGTGGAGCCCATTATGGAAGAGACCCTGGACCTGACTGCAGGGGAAAGAGCATGTCTGTGTGTGCCCTCGGGGGGGGGGGGCAACATCCTGGGTTGGTTCCACCTGATGGTATTGCTGGACCAGTACATGAGGAGGCCTCAGGGTGGGACACACATGTGATGTGGCCAGGTAACATGGGCAGATGAGTTTGGAGAGGTGGTTCTGCTGGACAATAGTACATATACATGCTATTGTGTCACTGTTATAGAACATATGTTGGTAGTAATAGTCTACACAATCCCAGAACATGTCCAACAGCATGCATAGATAACCGCAATAACACAGTATGTCAGATGTGCAGCACCCACATAGCAGGCATACCACAGGCATATATGGAAGCATTATGGCCCAACAATGGCATGCAGGTGAATAGTCTGTAACAGGCCAGCAATGATAGTGTCTACACAGGGAACATGGCTACAAACACATTGCACAAATTGTGGTACAGTACAATATCTGCCCCACTGGTAAGTATGATGTAGCCATATCTATTGAGATGCGTGTACAGTTTGTTGTCACTGATATGGTGGGGGGTGACAGTGATGTGTATTAAAAACTGTGGTAATCTTGCTGCATGACCTGCTCACACCTGCGTCCATCTTTATGTCTTTCAGGCACAATGTCTCATGCAAGGCTGCCAGCCTACTCAGCAGCGGAAAATGGCATCCTGCTGGATGGACTAATTCATCACTATGCAACGTTGTTTGGCCGGTCTGCCCATGATCAGCAGGAGTGGACCACCCTGTGGAACGACCTAGTCCACAGGGTCAATGATGTCAGACTGCACAACCACAGTTATAAGCAGGTCTGGCATCACTGTTCTGACCTGCTTCACAATGCCCGTCAGCATGCTGCTGCAGTCCAGGGGGATCACCTCACCACAGGGGGGCCATGCCATCCACCCCCCCCCAACACGTGTGGAGGAGCTCCTGGCCAGCCTCATAGCAACTGCCCATCTGGCCACACACCAACTGCCAGACACCTTTGTGGTGGTGGGTGCCACCCACACTCCAACTGAGGAGCCTGCAGGTAAGGCCACAGAGCACATCCATAGATCACTGTTCGGTATACATCTGCATCGGTACTGGTAGCTCATGCATATCTGACATGTCATAAATATATTTTGCTGCTGCATAGTAGTGATAAACAGATGTCCATATGTGGTAGTATTGTGGACATGTACTGTTGATGTATTGTAATACTGCACCCACCCTGTAGCACTGCCACAGTTGTGGCGACTGACTTTACATCTCTCAATCTGTTATGTAGGCCCCTCCGTGATACCACCAAGGCAGCAGCCTGTAGCTGGTGAGTATGGTTTATGTAGATGCTTGCCAATACACCGGGCATGTAATGGTTATGGTATATGCCATTCACACATCTAACACACCTACCCAGAATGCATGCTGTACATGTGCATGTATTGTTGCTGTGAAATGCACGGCATCACAGGGGAGACCATGATGGGGTATTGGAAGGTTATGTCAGACACCTGCATGATAACTAACATCCTGTCATTGAGGAATGTGTCCACAGGGAGTAACATAATGGTGGGAGACATGGCCGGCAGTAGGGACATGTTTGGAACAACACCCATATACAGTGCAACACCAGTGTATATACCTGTAGGACAATGGCAATTGCTGTAGAGATACACTATGGCATAAGGCATTATAGTGATCCACATTATCAGCAGGGATTAGGCTGTAACATGTGGTGTTCAGTGTATGGAGTTCCACTGTGGCGACCCCTAACTGGGAAAAGCTGAAAGACACAACAAGGTCTATATATGTCTACATGTACATACAAATTTATACTCATACATATGTCTGTATACACATCTCTATAGTGCAACATATATATGGCCATGTGTACATCTCTTTGTATGTGCATAAACATATATATATATATATATATATATATATATATATATATATGTATATAGATATATGTAGATATAGCTATATATGTGTGCACATCCTATGTGTACAGATATGTCTATTTTGTGGGTATATATGTAGATATCTGTACCTATATACCTTATATTGGCAGCATGAAATCTGTAACAAATACTGGTGTCACCATAGTAGCCAGTACTATACAAGGTGACAAAACCCAGTGCAGGAAATGTGGTGGGCCAAATGTGTGTCCATAGGACACACGCATGCCAGTCAGTGAGGCTCACATACCCAACAACAGTCTCATCCAGCAGGACAGGTGTAGACAAACACAAAGAAAGGCTGTGCTAAGGCCCCTGATTGATGGCTATGGAGAACAGCGCCTCTCCAGACCTACACAGACAGACTACAACAGATCAGGCAGTGGGATGTTAGTTCTGAATGGTAAAAAGTCTGAAACTGAAATGGAGGTCAATAAAACCTAAGAACTGTAGTACACTGATATGCCTCTAGTCTGCATGATAGGGCAGAATACAGAATGAAATGGAGTACCTGATATACCAGTACAGAATGTCCAGGTTATGTCCTCAAAGATAACCCCCTACTATACATAACATGTGTAGCAGTCTGACATCTCACTGGCTTGTTATCAGATATGATGTCAATAAATATGGTGTACTGAACATATGCACCTCTTACTGCATGACATATGTACAAAGGTTGGCAGAGTTGTGGCTGGAGGCACAGACACAGGGCCACAATTGACATGTTGATGTGATAAATTCATACATTTACTGTTGTAACATGGTTTGTTACAGCATATGTCCTAAGAGGGATATGAAGTCAGTAACTCGCACGGATATCACTATCTACTGACTGCAATCCTCAAACTACCTTCTGCAGTTCACAGATAAGTGCTCTGTGGGTAACACAAGAAACACAAGGCACCATACACTGCCCAGTCTGCAGATGACTCGACAGATGGGGATTCCTCATAAACATAGCACTGGCATGACAGGCATTAAAACATGTAGGACAGCCATATCCACACACACTCTGTTAAACCAAATTATTTCAAATGCAGTATAGCAGCACTTACTGTATGTAGTCAAGTCAGGCACATCCCCCTCCTGTGTGTTGGCTAGTTTCCACAGTGTATGTTGTTAGAGGTAAATTCCCAATCCATCTGAGGTGCTGTCTGCCAAACAACAGATCTAGTTCCTGCTCACAGTGAATGATAAGGCCCAACACCAACATGATGTTCTTAGATATTGGAGTGTGTTTCCATGCAATTGGCTATGGGAATGTTACCACAGCTGTTCCACATGCAATCAGCTAGAGGAGGGCTGCAATTTCTGCAGAGGCCATCAGCTGATCATAAGCATCACTTATAATACACATGCTGCTGCCAAAGCAAAGCAGTGTAAGTCTCCACATCCACCAGAGAAGAAGTGCGAGAGGCAGACAGAGACTAGTATATGTCAGGGAGGGGTGGGAGAGTAAAACTTAAGCATGTTTGTGTCACACACCTAACAGTGCAGGGTATCAAACCCCTGACTATGTGTTGCTATCACATGTCTATGCAGTTACTGGATGCACCACATAGGTTACATGTTTAGGAGCCCTCCAAATGTATATGTGTTGGTGAGTGACATCTGCAACAGTGATATGGTAGCTATACAGTAGGTATAGTACACGTGCCTGTCCATATGAATGGGTGTCAGTGTCAACACAGCCACACTCTCACATGGACCCACATACATTGACACACTTGGCAGGGTCAGGAATACAACTCATCACTTGTTAGATTGCCACAACACAGTACTATGCAGGTATCACATGCACCACAGGGGTTATACAGAGGTTATATGGGTAAAGGGTATGTGGAGGTGTCTGACATCAGACAGCATGCTTCAGTATGCCAATGGGGGCTGTAGTGAGTGTCAATGTGGTCATAGGCATCATTCAGCAAACACACAGACACAGGGTGCCAGTAGTGACATGCATGGGTGCATTGCTTCACGGGTGTGTAGTGGGCAAATGTGCCAGATGGATATACAAGGCTAGGTGATCGGTATACCTTGGCATCATGCCACATGACAATGGTCTGCAGTGTGACTCAGGGATGTAGTGTCTAGATTTGCCCACACAGGTGGGCATTGCATTCACCATCCAGTCACCTGGGTAACTATTGTGTGTGGCCATTGCTGTGCATTGCTTGCCATGTATGTGTTCCTTAGTCCATGACATGGACGGTGTCTGGGATGTGCACACTTCCCACATGCATGTACAGTGACACGTGGAACTATACCTGGAGTGTCTGACCCATGTTGTGTACACAGATTGTTATCAGATGTGCAAGTCCTGGCCTCGTGTGGTGGGATCTGTTAATTGACAGCAGGTTGACCCTGCACCTACATTGATAGCATGATACAGGTATTCCCTGGTGTCAGTGGCACCTGTCCATACAGGGCATCTTTTCAGGCATGGTATGTCCTTTGTGGGTCACATTTGATGGCACCACAGGTGTTGCAGGTGTCCAGTGGGGAACATAGGAAAGGTGTACTGTCAGCATTTAAGTGCCTATTGGACTGATGGACAGGGTGCCATGCCCTCTGTAGCCCACTGCAGTCACACCATGGTTACTATCAGTGGGCAATATGCAGGGTACTACCAACATAGAGGCTGTCACCTAGGCAAGTGTGTGTGTGTGTGTGTGTGTGTGTGTGTGTGTGTGTGTGTGTGTGTGTGTGTGTGTGTGTGTGTGTGTGTGTGTGTGTGTGTGTGTGTGTGTGTGTGTGTGTGTGTGTGTGTGTGTGTGTGAGACATGGGTTGATCGTGTTCTCTGGGTAATACAAGGATTGCTAACTTTGTTCGCCTGGCTTTGATGTCACATGTAGGGGTATGGATTTGCACCCCAGCCTCTTGTCTATTTCACATCTGTTATCCCTTTATGGTGGACATTGTGATATATACTAGGACCACCATATAAGAAAGTTGCAAAACCCGCTCCATATTGAGTCCAGTTGTTACACACTCACACCCACCTCCACACAGGATACGAATGACAGACCAACACAGAGACACACGCCTGTCATGTCTGGGATTAGAACTCATACCTAACTAGTTTATTACACTACAGCACTACACAGTTATAGGACATGCCATGGAGATTACTGGAGTATGTCTTCCCTAAAGGAGTATTTCACAGTGAATGACATCAGCAGGATTGCCAAAGTAGGGCATTTGAATTGTAGTGAGTGTGACTAGCCTAAAAAGTATTGCTCCCTACACAGACTTAGAAACACACACACACAAACATCCACACCTGCCATGTGTGGGAAAAGAATGCATGCCAGAGTTCTAAATCACACTACAGAATTATGCTGTTATAGGATGTGCCACGGGTATTACTTTAGTACTCATTCCCCAAAGGTGTATTTCACAGTGAATGACATCAGCAGCCTTGCCAAAGTAGGGCATTTGAGTAGTAGTGAGTGTGACTAGCCTAAAAAGCATTGCTCTCTACACAGACACACACACATATACACATACACACACACACACACACACACACACACACACACACACACACACACACACACACACACACACAGTTGCCATGTCTGGAATTATAACTCCTACCTAACTAGTTTATCACACAACAGCAATATGCATTTATAGGACGCTCCATGGAGATTACTGGGCTACAGCTTTCCAAAAGGTGTATTTCACAGTGTATGACATCAGCAGCCTTGCCAAAGTAAGGCATTTAAATTGTAGTCGGTGTGACTAGCCTAAAAAGCATTGCTCTCTATACAGACAGACAGACACACACACACACACACACACACACACACACACACACACACACACACACACACACACACACACACACACACGCACACACAGTTGCCATATCTGGGATTCAAACTCCTACCTAACTAGTTTATCACACTACAGCAGTATGCAGTTATAGGACACGCCATGGAGTTTACTGGGCTACAGCTTTCTGAAAGCTGTATTTCACAGTGAATGACATCAGCAGCCTTGCCAAAGTAAGGTATTCACACACACACAGTTGCCATGTCTCAGATTAGATCTCCTATCTAACTAGTTTATCACACTACAGCAGTACACATTTATAAGACACTGCATGGAGGTTACTGGGCTACAGCTTTCCAAAAGGTGTATTTCACAGTGAGTGACGTCAGTGTGGCTAGCCTAAAAAGCATTGTAGTCTACACAGACACACACACACACACACACACACACACACACACACACACACACACACACACACACACACACACACACACACTTGTCATGTCTGGGATTAAAACTCCTGCCTAACTAGTTTATCACACTACAGCAGTAAGCAGTTACAGAACACACCATGTAGATTGCTAGGCAGCAACTTCCACAAAGATGTATTTTAAAGTGGATGACCTCAGCAGGCTTGTCATAATAGGGCTATGGGGAGGGCAGTGTGTGTGCATGGGCCATAACCCATTCATCTATAGGTTGACACACCGCATGCGGGCACACGCAGGTTTATATTCCATAGGTACATGTATACAGCTGCTAGATGACTACTTCCTTTAACAGTCATGTTGCACAGCTAGCACTTACACCACATAGTCTGTAATGCTGACGGATACCAGTGGCTAATGTCTACAGTGAATGACATTTAGACCTCATATGGTTGTAGCCATTTGGCTGTATTCTGGGTGGAACAGGCCTCATAATGGATGGCTCCTTGTCACAGTCACTTTCTTCCACACATCTATGTATGTCTGCTTTTGGCTTATTATACTGTGTTGTCCTTGGATATATGTCTGTGTTCCTATCCACTGTGTGTGCAAAGCATGACTGGTGCATACTGAGGAGTGTCTGCACTGACATCTGCAACTGACAAATATGTATGGTCCACTGTTGTTTGCAGACATGGGCTTCATTTGTTTAAGTGTCCGAGCATGCCCAGTATGACCTTTCAGTATGTTGTTGTCTGACATTGGTTTCATTTCTATAAGTGTGTGAGCATGCCAGTATGCACTTCTGTATTGCATGTGTGTATCGATTACAGGTAGTTTGTACTCCAGTGCAGACCTTTGTGATGTACACCAACAGGTAGCAAACTGTTTCTGCAGGGTGTCCATTGATCATTTGGCAATAAGGGGATAAAGTGTGCAGGAGATAGTGTGTACTGTAGGTGATTGCGTCTGTACTGCTTCAGCTGCATGGTACTGCTGTTAGCAGAGATATTCAGACATGTGTACTGTTATACACTGTGATGTTTTCTGTCCTTGTGTACTGTTAGGTGGACATTCCTGCTCACAGTGATGTCTTGAGGGACAAGGGTGACTGCAGCTGTGTACGGTATTGTGGGCAGATGCCTACATATTCATGGTGAGTTATGCCATTCTGGAGGGTGAGCTGCAGACACTTGCTGCTGTGTCTGTGTATCTGGTTCAGCACCTTGATACATTGCTGGCAGTGGATCCCATACTTGTACATCCATCAACATGACAGTATAGCCTTATATTGCTGTGGCAATACTTCACAGCTGTACAGATTTGCACAGGTTACCCAGAAGCAGGGGCCATGAGTCAGGACATTACCCCTATTGTGGTGTATGGGCAGGTATGTAGCCACCCATTTATGTGTTTGCAGCCAGGGATAGGGCGTGCACATAGCTTTGTGTGGGACCTTGCACATTCCATGCTGCCCATACTCCCACCCCCCCGTTATTCTATCCTCTTCCATACATTATGCATACATTCTCTGATACTTTCCCTAAGGTTATCACCCCATCACAGCTGTGCGTTGGTGTTGATCCACAGTTCATGCAGTGGGACATGGTGGACATGTTACTGTAGTTTGTCCACATCACCTTGCATATGGCTTATGTGGATTGTGTTATGTTGTTATTTGGGTGTCCATGATATAGCATTCATTGGCAGTACATGTGAGACACAGGCCCTTGGCAGAGGTCTGTGGGCCATTAGGTGTTGATGCGGGCCAGATGTGGCAGGCCATTGAATTCTGTCAGTCCTACAGTCTCATAACACCATACAGTATATTCCCCTGGGGTGACAGGGTAGGTGTGCTAGGTGTTCATGCCAATACCTTCTATCAGTCTTGTTCAGGTGGTGTGGATGCTGACAGGGTGCTACCTATGGCTAGCGACACACCTGCATGGGACACCTGCACTGCATACTGCATTCTTTTGCTGTTGTCATATACAGATGGGGTCATATGGTACTCATTCCCCACAGTAGGGATACGACCAGAGAGGTACCTGTGGGTGGTTTTTGAGTGAGCTGGGTGCATGTGTGCTATCACACTACTTGCATCTGACACACAGATATGCATTGGGCATTCCAGTTATGCTGGCATGTGCAGGTACGTCAGCTGTTTCCCAATATATCAGCCCTACCTCCTTTGTGATCTGCAAGCATTCGGGTAGACAACACCGGTATCCCCTACTACAGGACCAGATAATGTGATGCATACCTGTATGTACAATTCCAAGGGTATCTCTATTTCACAGTGACACAATATAATAGTATATGTCTGGGGTACTTTCTCCTGTGTACTGCTTGTATATCTAGCCCAACAGCCACACCATGTCAGTCTTTCAGATGGTGACACATATTACCACCATATATTTACAATGGCTTACTGCTAGCATGTGTTATACTGGTTAGTATTGTCTTTGGCACTATAGTTGTGAGGACTTGTCCCTGTCATCAGCAGTAGTGGGCAATGGCCACCAGATCTTACCTCAACATGCATACATACGGACCACTCTTACACAATATGAAACACACACCAACCTAACACACACATACCTGCATATTGTGCAGATGCTACAACCTATCCTGCTACATTGGCCACCTCTGTGTATCTGTGCTCCACTGGTATTATACCTACACATACATGTTACTACATTTCTACATTGGGTTGTGGGGGCACACCTGACTGTTATGACGTGTGTACATCGGATTGAGGGGCACACTAGACCATTACATTTATAAATAAGTTTGAGGGGCAAAGCTGACTGTTACTACATTTCTAAGTAGGGTTGGTGGGAGCACACCTGACTGTTTCTACATTCCTGCACAGGAGGTAGGAACCCATGGAATGACACCTCTCTCTGACTCGCACATACAGTAAGAGGGATGCCAAACATGACACTACCTGTGCTTAACCACGTATAGGAAGTGTACTATGTGTACTTGACATAGTCAGCCCTCCAGCACCATCCTCAATACTGGCACAACCACACTTTCCCTATCAATTGCTGAGTGGAGAATTATGTTTTGCTACTTGTATCTATGGTATGGATGTGAGCATGCAAGGGAATCGGGTGGCTGAATGGGATGCCATCAGATAATAGACACTTATATTGGCAGCATGAAATCTGTAACAAATACTGGTGTCACCATAGTAGCCAGTACTATACAAGGTGACAAAACCCAGTGCAGGAAATGTGGTGGGCCAAATGTGTGTCCATAGGACACATGCATGCCAGTCAGTGAGGCTCACATACCCAACAACAGTCTCATCCAGCAGGACAGGTGTAGACAAGCACAAAGAAAAACTGTGCTAAGGCCTCTGATTGATGGCTATGGAGAGCAGCGCCTCTCCAGACTTACACAGACAGACTACAACAGATCAGGCAGTGGGATGTTAGTTCTGAATGGTAAGAAGTCTGAAACTGAAATGGAGGTCAATAAAACCTAAGATCTGTAGTACACTGATATGCCTCTAGACTGCATGATAGGTCAAAATACAGAATGAAATGGAGTACCTGATATACCAGTACAGTCATAGCAAATGTGTACAGTTGTCAGGTGTGCCCCCCCCCCCCACAATCCTATGTAGAAATGTAGTAACATGTATGTGTAGGTATAATAAGAGTACCTGAGCTGGCCAAAGTAGCAGGGTAGATTGTAGCACATGTACAATATGCAGGGCTGTGTATGTTAGGTTGGTGCGTGTTGTATATTGTGTGAGAGTGGTCAGCATATAGGCATGGTGAGGTTTGTCCTGGTGGCCATTGGCCAGTACTGCCGATGACAGGGCCAAGTTCTCACAACTGCAGTGCCAAACACAATGCATCCCAGCAAAACTCATTCCAGCAGTAAGCCATAGTAATTGTTTGGATGTAATATCTGTCACCATCTGAAAGATGGACATGGCATGAATGTGGGTCCAGACATACAAACAGTACACAGGTGGAAGTACCCCAGACAGACAGTGTATAAAATGTTACTGCCAAATGTGCACACCTTTGGAATTGTACATACAGATCAGCAGCACATTAGTTGGGTTTGTAGTCTGGAATACCAATGTCATCTGGCCAAACACTGGCAGACCACAAAGGTCACAGGTATGAAGTATTGAGAAATTGCTGATGTCCCTGCACAAGCCAGCATAAGTGGAATGCCCCACGTATATCTGTGAGTCAGCTGGAAGTGGCTTCCATAGCACACATGCACCCAGCTCACCTCATCATCAGCCACAGGTACCTCACAGGTCTTATCCCTGCTGTTGGGAATGAGTACAATATGACCTTCACCTCTGTATGGAAATAGACACAGAATGTGTCCCATGCAGGTGTGTCTCTAGCTGTAAGTAGCGCCCTGCCAGCATCCACACCACTGGATCAATAATGACAGAAACTATTGACATTAACAACTTGCACACATACCCTGTCACCCCAGAGGAATATAGTGGCTTGCAGCCTGGGACTGTAGGAGTGACACAATGCAACAGCCTGCTACAGATGGCCTGCATCACTACCAAATTCCCTACACTCCCCTGTCAAAGGCCTGTGTCTCACCCGTACTGGCAATGTATGTTGTCTCATGGACTCCCAAATAACAATATAACACAGTCCACAGAACCCAAATGCAAGGCCATGTCGACAAATCCCAGTAACATGTCCACCATGTCCTACTGCATAAACTGTGGACCAACCCCAAAATACTGCTGGGATGAAGTGATAACTACAGGGAACTTATCAGATAATGTTTGCATAATGTTTGGAAGAGGATAGAATAATGGGGAGGGGGTAGAAGCATGGACGCCATGGAGTGTGTGAAGTCTGAAACTCAGCCGTGTGCACATACTATCCCTGCCTGCAAACACAGGAATGGGTGGCTACAAACTTGCTTGTAAACCACAATGTGAAGGGGTAATGACCAGCAATATGAGCCCTGCCTCTGGGTAACCTGTGTGAATCTGTACAGCTGTGAGGTATGGTCACAGCAGGATATGAAGTAAACCAAAAAAGTCCAGCACAACCAAAGTGGGTTAAATTGACTTTATTTGTATAGAAAGTGGCTGACCCAAATCTAACAAACCAGTTTCGGCTTTAAATAGCCTTCATCAGTGTTAATGCTTACAAAAACACACACTGTTTAAATCTTCTTCTTCTTTTGGCTTTTTCTCGGTTAGGGGTCGCCACAGCGGATCACCTGTCTGCTCATGATTGGCAGTGGAGTTTTACAGTGTTGAGTTGCCAGCCCGGCGCCCAACCTTCCACAGAAGGCACACACATGCACTCACACCGAGGGCCAATTTAGGGTATCCAATCCACCTGCAGCATGTCTTTGGGATGTGGGAGGAAACCGGAGCACCCGGAGGAAACCCACGCAACCACAGGAAGGACATGCAGACTCCACACAGAAGGCACCCCAGCTGAGGATCGAACTGGAGAACGTCTTGCTGTGAGGCGACAATGTTAACCACTGCACCACCATGGCCGCCCCACACAATGTTAAAATAATACATTCAAAATTGCTGCTCTCCCCCTATTGGTGCATGCCAAATTAGTTATGCTCATTCAGGCCAGGTTTAAAGAGAGCTCCCAACCTTACTACCCAGCCTGATTCTTCTTCATTGAGTTTGCTATGCCACCCTGACTTGCACATTCTATTCCCCTGAATTTTGTCTATAATAGTAAATTGGAAGTTTGCAGTATGATGGGTTAAAGTGTGTTTGTAAAGGGCATTTGTAAGACTTTTATTCCTCATGTCACTTAAATGCTCACTGTTCCTAATTCTTAGTGGATGTGAAGTTTGTCCGACGTAAAAGGCGGAACAAAAGCATCTAGCTAGATAAATAACCCAATCACGCATTACCCATAATATTAATCGTGTATATTTTTGAAGTGCTGCTGCTGGTAAATTCCTTAGTTTTTACCCATTTTGTTCCTGCTTTTTTTGTTAATGAACATGTTTTGGTCAATGATGTAAATGATTTTTGCAGAACTTTGAACCTGAAACAGTTTTTTTCAGAAAATTATCAGACTCAAAGATATACTGACTTCCGGTTTTGTTAGTTACAAGTTATGCCACCCATGGACAGGCATGTCTCAGTGTTCAGAGAATGTGTTCTCAAAGATTTACATTTTCATGGTAGGACTTTTTTCAGTATTAAACAGAATCTAACCAAGGATGAACAGGTAGCTTTAAATAAACTCAGCAATAACCAAAACTTAGTTATTTTACCGGCTGATAAGGGAGGGGCTGTCGTTGTGGTGGATAGGGAGGCTGAGAAACAATTATCCTACGGCCTTTTTGGATCACTGGTTTAGTTCGTGCACTTGGCCTCACTTGCGTGGTTTTGTAGATTCACAGCAGGATATGGCCATACTGTCACCTCGATGGATGTACAAGCATGGGATCCTCAGCCACCACTGTACCAAGGTGCTGAACCATTAACATAGACCCATCAGCAAGTGTCTGCAGCTTCCCCTCCAGAATTACATGATTGTGCAAGAATATGTAGGCTGCAGACCACAATACTGGACACAGTTACATTCACACTGTGTTCCCCAGGAAATTACTGCAAGCAAATATGTATACCTGACAGTAGTTGATGACATAAAACATCACAGTGTAAAACAGTACATATGTCTGAATATCTCTGCTAACACCAAAACCATGTAGCAGAAGCAGCACAGACACAATTACCTACAGTAACCCACTATTTTTTGCCCATTTTGACCCCATATTGTCAACCAATCTACAGATATCCTGCAGAAACAGGTTGCTAGCTGTAGGTGTTCTACACAAAAGCCTGCACTAGAGTACAACCTACCTGGAATGGATTCACACATACAGTACAGAAGGTCATACTGGGCATGCTCCCACACTTAGAGAAACAAAGCCCATGTCTGACACCAGTGATTACCTTTATCATGCTGTCAATGTAGGTGCAGGGTCAACCTGGTTTCCATTGCCAGTTCTCACCACATGAGTTCAGGAATGGCACATCAGATGATAACAATCTGTCCACACAACATGCCCCAGACACCCAGGTACATTTCCACATGTCACAGAACATGCATGTGGGACTTGTGCACATCCCAGACACTGTCCATGTTATGGAACATAGAACACATACATGGCACGCATTGCACAGCACTGGCCACCCACAATAGTAACCCAGATGAGTGGATGGTGAATACAATACCCACCAGTGTGGACCAATCCAGAGACTACACCCCTGAGCCACATCACAGACCATTGTCATGTGGCCTGATGCCAAGGTATGCCCTTTACCTAGCCTTGTACAGCCTTCTGGCACAGTCAACCACTACACACCTGTGAAGCAATGTACCCATGCATGTCAGTACTGGCAAACCTGTGTGTGTGTGTGTGTGTGTGTGTGTGTGTGTTTTAATGATTTGGATGCCATTCACACTCACTACACCTCCCATTGTCCTACTGAAGCATGCCTTCTGATGTCAGACACCTTGACATACCCTTTGCCTATATATCAGCCTGATAACATCTGTGGTGCATGTGATACCTGCGTAATACTGTAGTGTAGCAAACTAGTTAGTTAGGAATTCTAATCCTGACCCTGCCAACTGTAATAATGTGTGTGAGTCCCTGACAGAGTGTGCCTGTGTCATCCTTGACACCTGTTCTTGTGGACAGACACATGTACTACAGCTACCTTAACTCTCCTTTATCATTGTTTGCTAATGTCACTCACAGTCAAATATACCTTTGGACAGCATGTAAGCTCTGTGGCGCATGCAAAAACTGCATAGAAATTTAATAGCAATACATACTCAGGCAGGGGTTTAAAAACCCACACTGGTAATTGTGTGACACAAAAGGCTTAGCTTTTACTTTCCTACCCCCTCCCTGTCTTACTTTGTCTCTGTCTGTCTCTCTCACTCCCTCTCTGGTGGATGTGGAGAAGTACACCTGCTTTGCTTAGGCAGCAGCTTGTGTTTTGTAAGTGATGCTCATGATCAGCTGATGGCCTGTGAATGAATTGCAGTCCCCCACTAGCTGATTGCATGTGGAAGAGCTGCGGTAACATTTCCATAGTCAATTTCATGGAAACACACTCCTATAACTAAAAACATTGCGTGGGTGTTGGCCCTTTTCATTCACTGTGAGCAGGACTTCATGTCAGTGTTTGGCAAACAGCAGCACAGATGGTAGTGGGATATACCTCTAACAACATACACTGTGGAGACAGGCCAACAAACACGAGGGGGATGTTCCTGACATGATTACAGAATGTAAGTTTTGCTCTTCTGCATTTGAAGGAATGTTGGTTTAACAGGGTTTGTGTGGATATGGCTGATCTACATGATTTAATACCTGTCATGACAGTGTTATGTGGTTGAGGAAACTCCCACCTGTAGGGCTATCTGTAGAGTGGCCAGTGTTCGGAGTCTTACATGTGTTGTATTACTCACAGATTACCTATCTTTAGGACTGCAGAAGCATAGTCTGAGGATTGCAGTCAGTACATGGTGACAGCCATGAGAGTTACTGACTTCATATCCCTCATAGGACATATGTCACAACAAACCCTGTTACACCAGTAAATGTATGACGCTATCACAGCAACATGTAAATATTGGTCCTGTATTTGTGCCTCCAGCCACAACTCCGTCAACCTTTGTACATATGTCATGCAGTAAGAGGTGCATATGTTCAGTACACCATTATTTATTGACATCATACCTGATAACAAGCCAGTGAGATATCAGACTTCTAAACATGTTATGTATAATAGGGATTATATTTGGGGACAAAACCTGGACATTCTGTCGTAATGTGTACAGTAGTGAGGTCTGTGTACTTATGGTGACTGTCGACAGTTTGTGTATTGTGAATATGTACCTTGGCCTGTGTACAGACTGTAGTAGATGTCATTGTTCTTGGTCCTGTTCTATCTGATGTTGCATGATGCTCCAGTGCATGGTACCCTATCGGCTTACATGTTTGTAGGGCCAAACACACACATGTCCCATTCCACAGTCAGGCATTGGAATATACTGTGTATTGGCCCAGTAAATGTAGGGTTAGTGTGTGAGTGACACATATGAGAATGGTGTTGATCAGACAGTCCATATACTGCAATATTAAACACACTTACCATATGTGGCTGTGGTTGTGTTCACATTGCTTTGGGGTATGCATTTTCACACAGGTGTCTGTTACTTTGTGCTGTGACATAGCTGTAGAGTCTGCTATATTTGCAGGTACATGTGTATTCCCCCATAAGAAATGTAGGCCAGTGTTGTGACAGTCTGCCTGTAGTTTGCACAGTGCTTTGTGACATGCCTAGCAGCTCAGTGTATTTACCCAGTGTGATGTTATGTCCAGATATTTGTCAGATGTACTGCTGCCAGGCCACCATAACTGTTGTGTATTTCTGACAAAGCAGTGAGATGCTGTACAGCTGCACATCACTAACTAGTGGGTAGTATGTGGGCATGTGACCTCTGCACCACCGGTTATTATGTGTCAGGACAGACAGAAGTGTGTGAATGCATAAACTGTGTGGGCATATGTATTCCAGTATTTACATGATATACCCATTTACATGGCTGTTAACATCCACATTGTCAGGCTTGGTCCACATGTCTTGCAGTAAGGGATTATGTGTATACCTCTGGACTGACCAGTGTGTGTCAGACTGTCCAAATTTATTGGTCATATCTCTGCTGTAGTCCACAGGACCATTACTGTGATATGAGTGGTACTGTACTCTGATGACCTTAGGCTGCCTGTGAATAACTGATGGTGTACATGTCAATAGCAGATGTGACCTCCCACTCACAACAGTTCTGTTAAGACAACCCCTGTTACAGCAGCAACAATCTACATTTATAGCTGCAATACTTACATGACATCCACTTTCACTAAGAGATTGAGACTATTGATGCTGAGGTATGACTCCATTCCATGTTGTGGACATATGTTAAACACACACATATATATATATATATATATATATATATATATATATATATATATATATATATATATATATCATGCATGCATCAGAACCATATTAGCCTGTCCCTGCATCAATGTTATGGATGACAGGGATGTGGCACTGGTATCATCATATGTATAGGGTGTGTTGTTGGTTTGCCAGAGACCTAGGCTGAGCCATACATTTGACACCATGTGTGTGAGTGAGGGGTATTAATTATTGATATGGCCCTGGTGATGTGGTATGTGTAGGTATGGGGTTGCATTAGCTGTATTTGTATTGTGTGTGAGTATGCATGCACACAGGTCTGCCATGTGGATGCCCTATACAGGTGTTTGTTAGACAGCTGCAGACCATACTAGCAGGGTGTGCAGTTCACCACCTCCAGCCACGAACAAGAGAACTGTGCCTGCCAGGGGTTCCATGGGCACGTCCAGGTACAAGCCACAATGTGGTACTCTCCCCTGATGATGACATCTGTCCGCTGGAACCAGGTCCCTCTTGGGACTGGCCAGGGCCACATGCAAGTGGCCTGCTGTGTTGTGGATAGGGCCCCCTGCAGTGCTGAGGCTGGTACTGCCACTACAGGATTGGCTTGGTGTCCTTGCGCATCCATGTCAACCTCCAGCTGTTGGTGTTGCTGGCATACACCCACGTGGCCATAGCAGCACTCCCACCACATGCACGAGCAAGGACAATCCACAGTCGAGGAGTCCCACCATCTCACCCCACCATCGATCCATGACTTCTGTATAATAATGGAGGACACCTGCAAGATCACGGATGTTGTCAGTAACAGCTGAATGAGTAGCCCTCTGCAGCCTCAGAGCCTGTCTGGTGTACCGTTCCGTATGTGCCTGTGCCTCCATGACAGCCTGAAACATGCGTCTGGTGGTACTACATGTGGCACTTCTGCCAGGGGTATGATGACCAGCAGCCCTCCAACGAGTACCCCTGTACATCTGCCTATGTGGTACCCTGCCGGACATCCGGCAATGGTTGCTGTGTCCAGGCACATGTGCCATAGATATCACACTGTCCTGTTCCCTGCCACCAACCAAATGTCCCTCTTGCTATGGCCACTGGTGTTGGGATATGTATAGGCACTGTGACTGTGTGCAGGGATGGGGTGGATAACAGGGGGATGTCAAATGATGGCACAGCTTTGGCCTCTGACAATCCCATCTGTGCCTCAACACACCTATCATCATTTTCAGTGTCTGTATGGGCAACAACATCAGCTTGCCTGCAGGAGGAACCCTGACCCACCTCGCCACCTGTGAGAGGAAAATAAGAAATGCACTTTAAGACCTGTACGTCATTGCTTAACAGTACACACACACACACACACACACACACACACACACACACACACACACACACACACACACACACACACACACACTGACATTCCACCATAATACTTACCTGTCCCTGAGTTTACAGACTGTCCCTAGTTTATTTTCTTAAGTTCCCCATCTTGCATCAGTCTTGGATACTTACAGTCATTAATACCAATCATTAATATATCATTCTTCTAATTGCTTAGAAAAGTGAACACAAAACATGACCTGTTACTCCATTACCTCTTTGATTTGATTGGAGTCGTTTTTTCAAATACTCCCTGATGTCATCCAGTGTTCACCCTGGGTTTGTCCAGACATCTTGAGCATGGCCCCCATATGTTAGGGGCTACTACATTCACTCAATAATGTCACACACTGGAGTGTCATATGTAACTATTGTTTAGTAGATGCAAGATCTGTTGCTCTATTAACTTTTTATGTGGACTACAGTACTATTTGGAAACACTCTCTGGTGTTGTCTAGTAATTCCCCAACGTATCTGTAGTGCTGCATACATAGGTATTCTTTTACCTTTCTGCTGATTGCAATTATAACAGTATCCCTGGTGTCTAGTTTACCTCCCAATGCATGTTCCATACTACAGGAATATTTATACTATCAGCTGTCCTGAGATTACATGTCAGACAAGTACTCCTGGTGTCTCGTGTGTCTGTCCATCTCCATGTACTGTACGATTTCAAAGGGAAGTCGAGAGGTATGAACAATCTAACACTCAAACGTGCATACATGGACACACACACACAAACACACACACATACACACACACATCCTACATACATCAACCCCCCCATCCACTCCACCAGATTGCACTTACAGACAAAATAACCCTCACCCCCACCCCCTCCACATACATACTTACAGGTGAGGTTGCACGAAGATATTACACACAGGCCTCCCATTACCCATCTGTCAACATGCATGACATATGGCACTCAACAGCATGCAGTGCAGCTACAGTCAATCCCTGCTAGCTACATTATACATTTCTGTGATGCATGGGTTGTGTTAGTAGGTGATGCCCCTTCTCCTGGAACACACTGCACCCATGTACACAGTATTGCTGTGCACTTGTTCAGCACCCTGGCATGTACTATGCACCATACCTGACAGGTGTACACACCATGGGTCTATATTATATCATTGAATGCTTAAAAAAGTGAACAATGAATAACTGGCCCCATGTAAGCAAAAGCTTACAATCTTGAAAGCTCAGAACAGTGATTTTTTTCCACGGTAAAAAAAATTGCTGTTCCAAAAAAAAAAAAGAAAAAAAAATTGAAAGAATACATAAAGTGGGTGGCTTCCCCCCCCATCCCCCTACTTAAATATACTAACTCCGAGATTGCACTACAGTGCCGAAAATGGCAAAGTAATGGAAGCGGCGAAGCAAATTCTTTGCCTGGGAAAAAATTTGCTTAAAAGCCGCTTCGCTATTTTGCATTTTCGTTGTTTTAAGTTCGACCAAGACACATTTGATAGAATGCATCTTTGGTCATCTAATAGCAACCCCATACCATTACTGAATGTGTATTATTGTGTCAGTTATGGTTGCTCTGCTGCTCGCAGGCCCTATGTGTTTGCCCAACACATAACTGGGATGATATGTAGATAGATGTCATTTGTGAATGCCTGATGTCTGATTTACAGATCTCATCATCAGCATGTATAGCCAATACGATACAATTACAGTGACAACCTTCAAACCTTACCATGACTATGGGGAGTGTACACACCCTTACTGATATGACGCCCTCTTCCTTGATATAGGTTCATAGGTTGGTACTAGGCTATTGGCCCTAGGGCCTATACAAGCCTAGCCATAACAATTCCCTGGCTATTTCTTCCCACAATATTTACTTCCCTGGACCCCTGTCTAGCAGGGTGACTGATATGATCCCTGGGGTGAATTTCCTATCTCCCATCCAATCATCAATGTTCCTTTTGAAGAGGGCCGTGGAGGTGCTCTGTTTGACATGTATGGGCAGTCTATTCCAGAGTATGGGAAGTCTCTGGGTGAGGAACCTATCCCTCCAGCATGTTTTGTTCATTGTGATGACAAAGTTTAGATCCCTGGAGCGTGTGGCTCTGAGGGATTGGGATTTCTTTAAGTGGAGAATGTAAAACAGCTCAGGGTTTGAAATGGCCTTGTATGTTGAGCAGAGATCGCCTCTGAGTAGACAATATGCCACAGAGTATAGATGGAGTTTCTTTAGATGGTCAGCATATGGCATCTGCTTTAGGCCTGTGATTCTTTTAGTGAGGTATTTCTGTGGCCTTTCCAGCTGTTGCAGATGTCTTGTGAGGTACATACCGAATGGGGCATTATACTCTATAATGGGTCTAATGAGGGATGAGTACAGTGGGACAATGACCTCCTTTTTCTTAATGAAAGCCCTTAGTGATGAGGTGTGCCACACAGAAGGATTTCCTGACTGTTGTGGCGATGTGGTTATCAAAAGTGAGACCACTGTCCACCTGTGTCCCTAAGTCTTTCATCACACTTTCGATGATTAGTGTACTGCCACCTATGTGGTAATTCATCGGTACATTTTTTTTCCAAAGGGGGTGACTATACATTTCTTGGCATTAAGCTTGAGCACATGGCTCTGGCATCAGGCATCTGTTTCTGTAAGGCCCTTTCGTAGAATATCCACATCATTTGGGGATTCAATAATAGCTCCCAGTTTGCAGTCATCTGCGAACTTTGTTAGCCAGAGTCCCTTAATGTTGGCCTGTACTTCAGAGAAGTAGATGCCAAACAAGAGAGGTCCCAGGACTGAACCCTGAGGTACTCCACTTGTCACATGTCTGGAACTTGATTTGGAGTAGGCTACTTTTACAGACTTGGTTCTGTCAGTAAGCCAGTTGGCAACCCATCGTGTGAAGTAGGGATTTATGCCCAGCTTAGTAAGTTTATCTATGATTCCAGTTTGGGGGATGGTGTCGAAGGTCTTGGTGAGGTCCAGATAGGCTGTGTGGACCGCCTTACCCTCATCCGCAGCTCTGGAGACCAATTCAAAGAAGTCAATCAGGTTCAGGAGACAAGATCAGCCGTTCACAAATCCAAACTGGGTGGGGTCCAATGTTTGAAGGGTGCTAATGTCTTTGTTTATAAGTTCCATGATAATGCATTCCATGCCCTTGCCGATCAGGCTCATCAGACTGATGGGACAGTAGTTCCCGGGATCCAAGGTGGATCCCCCCTTGTGGAGTGGGATAACTGTAGCTGTGCGCCACTCAGTGGGCACGAAGCCTAAGGTGAGGCTATGATTAAACATGACACTTAGGTGAGGTGCCAGTTCATTTTGCAGTTCATGTAGTACACAGCCTGGGATGTCATCTGGTCCCATGGGTGCTGTATTCTTAGCTTTGGAGAGTGCAGTTTCTACCTGCGTGGCTGTGATTACCAGAATTTGGCAATCTTTTGGTATTGAGATGAGCCCTTTAGGGGGTGAGGGGGGGTGAAGTTGGCACTAAATCAATCTGCCAGGATATTGGCAATATCCTTGGGATCAGTATATTTAATGCCATTCTGTTGAAGCTCAGAGCAGATCTGAGCATTGCCATTTAGATTCTTGACATAACTATAGAATGCCTCATGGTTGTCTTTGGAATCTTTGGCAATTTTATTTTCGTAACTAGCTTTTGAGGATTTTATGAGGGATCTCAGCTTCTTACTGAGGCTGCTGAGGGAGTTTTTTGCATCCTGGGATTTTTCTCTTTTCTGCAACAGTTTCTTCCTTCTGTTGTATAGTTTATTTATAGCAGGGGACCACCAGATTGGCTTCCTTTTTTTGGAGGAGAGCATCTTGGATCTATTTGGGATGGCACGATTCATACATGAGTGGATGTGCTCGTACAGTGCCTTAGTGTAAGATTCTGCAGTCGAACTTTCAGATCCCGTCTGCATGGGTGTCATGAAGTTTGTCACTTCAGTAGCATGAAGTTGGCTTTGGAGAAGTTTTTAAGGAGGTTTCCTTACTGGGGGGTGGGGTTGGGATATGGATGTCAAGGGTGATTTGCTTATGGTCAGACCTGACCAATGAGGGGGTGACCACTGGTGTGGAGCATCTATCTCCCATGTTGGTAATGACCAGGTCTAGGATACTGGGCGTTCGAATTTATGAATTCCAAGAACCGTTGGGAAAAGGAGTTAGTAACCAAGTAGTTTTCCCAGTTAATGGCAGGGTAGTTGAAATCATCCAGTATTAGGGTGTTTGATTGTATCTTAATATTTTCCAGTATGTTTAGAAAGGTATAATAAGAATCTTGGGGCATGGTGGGGGATCTGTATCAAGCTACAATTTGGATTGCAGTCTTACCTAGTGTTAGTTGCACCTGGCGAATTTCAGATGCATTGTGTTGGGCAACTAGCCTGGAGGTGTGAATATCCTTGGTGAATATGGACACTCCTCCACCTTTAGTGTTTCGGTCTTGGTTTGGTGGCCGAAAAGTGCGGTAAGAGTTGTAGCCTGGTATTGCAGGGGTGCTCTCTGGAGCCTTGAACCAAGTCTCAGTTACTGCACAGATATTGATGTTCTCCATTTTTAGAAGTGCCTCAAGAGAGCGCATTTTGAGGTTTAGACTTCTAGCATTGAGTATCATTACCGTAAGATTTTGCATGCTTGTATCTGTTACGGTGGTGGTTTTATCATTTGAAGCTTCCCTAAAAAAGGCACTATAGGGGTGGCAAGAGCTTGAGCTAGTAGCCTGAATCCCAGGGGTGACAAGTGCAGACCATCTCTGGCAAAGCATCATGGTTTGTCGATCATGTCGTCCCAGGCAGACAGATACTGGATCCCCTTTGAATGACACCAGAAGCTTAGACAATTGTTGAAATCAATCATTTTGTCCTTATACTGTGGTATAATTCTGGGTGAAGGCAGGATGCTACTCAGAGCTAGGGTCATATCTGCCTAGGCCACATGATCCGAGAGCTCTTCCATGTCTCTTTTCATGTAGTCCAGGGAGGTACATCTCAAGTCATTCACTCCAGCATGGACAATGACAGAGTCATATTTGTACTTGTTGTGGAGTGACTTGAGTGCATGCATTATGTGGTGGATTTTGACACCCGACAGGCAGCTGACTGTAATTTTCTCCTTGTTCAGCCTGGTGAGTGGGACATCAGTGTGCCTGATTATAGAGTCACCTATGACTAAAGTGTTAGGTACATTGTCTTGCCTTAGGGGCTGTTGTTGGGTGGCACACTGGTGTTGTGAGCTATGTGTCACTTTGGTTGTGACTGGTGTTTGTTTGCATTTCAGCTTCGGAGGTCCGTGTTGCTTGGGCAGGTTAATGTTAAGGGCCTCCTCATATGTGGGTTTAGTGTTGCTATGTGTGGGTGTTGATGGTGTGGGTTTTGAAGGGCTATGAGTTGCTTGAGGTGTAGTGCAGGTGTTAACCTTCTCTTCTTGACTGTCTAGCACAATCTTGGTCAGAGAGAGCTTTGTTACCAGTTTGGCTATGTAAGGGCATCTCTCGCAGGTTATTGTGTTGGGTGGTAGGATGAGAGGGTTGTCTGTGTACATGAGGCAGTTGCCGCATAGCCCCATATGCCCAGATTCACCAGGTGGACAGGAGAAATCAATGGAAGCTGACCCTTGGACATGCCTGTTCAGGTGCTTTTTTTGTAAAGTATAAGAGCTGTTTTCCCTTACCTTTGCAAGGTACTTTGCAATTATAGGCTGTTTAGTGCCTACGATTAATTTCTCCTTAATGACAAGGAGAGTTGAGTGCTTGTATCAGTTTCAGGCTTCCTAGTGCTTTCCAGCAGGTTCTAGACCAAGTGCTAGTCACAGGGGTTCAGATTTTAGTGCTACTACTGAGAAACCAGCTAGTTCTAAGGGAAAATTTGAAGAGCAGACTTTCTGGCACCTGGAACAGTTTAACTGTAGCCTTGCTGTGCTGCACAATGTGAAAAATGTGCAAACACACGCATTATTAACCCAGAAAGTTGAAAGGGGTAGAAATCAGCCCCAAAAGGCTAATAAAATTACAATTTCAGAGCTGGAAACCACTCCTCTAGCATTAGATAGGCAGTGCAATGCTCACCACTCCCACTGGTAAGCAGTAGGACTTCCCTCTACCACAGCAAGGTCTGGATAGCTCTAAACACAGAAAATAAAGTCCTGAGACAAGCAAAGCCTGAGATCTGGACTGGCTAGGAAAGGTGGGAGATGAGCAAACAAGATAGTATATATATATATATATATATATATATATATATACACACACACACACACACACACACACACACACACACACACACATATATATATATATATATATCTATATATATATATATTTTTTTTGTTAAAACAGGCTAAACAATGAAATAATACAGTAAATAAACACAGAAAAGGCTAACACACTTGAGTGCGTAGTCCTAAGCAGTAAATGCAATTAAAACTCTACAAAATTAGCAATTTAAAATGCCATGGGGCCACATTACTGCATATGTTAACATTACACGAACCTGATATGTGACATATGACCTGTGCAATCAAGTGCAGTGTCAAATAAATGTGTTAGTTGTGCAGATGCTGATTGAGATGCATACACTTTGTGGGTGCATATGTGTGCACGTCCTTATCATGATGGTTTGTTGCACCTACTGTTATGTGTATTACAGCAGTCACTATTCCTGGCAGGGGTATACTAGCACGGACCATCTGTATTTTCCAGTATTTGGTCAGTCTTTCCTACAAATGTCCCCCAACTCTGCATGATTGCAAGGTCAACTCATGTGCACATCTCTTAGAGGTCACATACTGTTGTCACTATTGCTGTAGAGTCAGGGTTATGTCTGCCACAGTTCCTGACCTTGACTGTGTGCAGATTCAGCTATTTGTAGCATCCTTTGGATCTCTGTTTCAGTGCACTGTTGTGTCATGATAACACCCCCTCCTAACCCTCAGCCTTTTTGCAGATGCTTGACAGCTATGATCTACATGTGTGTCATTTTGCAGTGTCCCAAACACTGAACATCATGTGTACCAGCCTAGTCCCAGCTAATGAATGGGAAACATACTGGTGTACACTGGCATCAGCAAGGTACAGATGGGGATGGTGGGCCTGAGGTGGGGAGAGGTGTTGGTTGTGCAGCACATCATTCTTAATTGATACTGTCTGTAGGTTTCCAATATGGTCTTGGTACACCAGTACACAGTGCAATGCATGCCTTTTGGGGACCTTTTCTGTTATGCATACACTACCTGTAGAGAGGCCTGGCTGATGTTTCCTGTGGTGCAACTGTCCCATCTGATTACCCTAACTTATGCAGAGTTCAGGCAATTGCTGACAAGGGTACTGCACAGCTAGTACTTGCTAAACATTCCTGCAACTCCCTCAGTGTTGTGGCATGTCACCAGGCAGCCTGCATGACCAGTTTGCAACATGTGATACCATCTGTCTTGGCTGGCCATCTGTTTATTTTCTACATTAATCCTGTCCTGTACATCCTCGCCACATGCATGACTGTCTGCACTGTTTGCCATGGTATATGCAATGGTGAGGTATGGCTACATGTCCCACTCATGGGTGCTATCTGTTGGGTATGGAGTCCATGCCATGGCATGTAAGATGTGTGCAGGCCACGACTGCCTCTGTTGCAGGTAAGTTAGCACATTTGGTGGCCAAACGTCTTGGACAGCAGACCATTTATGGGTGTGACATTGGGGACCTGTACTTGCTGGAAGGTCCATACTCATGAAGAATGCATGATGTCAGTACTTGAACAGCTGCTTCCACTATATTGTATCTGGGGTGTATGCACACATATGCTTCCAGTGTTTGTGAAGGTATGTATTCCCCATATTTGCTGTCCTAACATAGAATTCCATATTACACATTCATTGCTCATGTTAGGACCACAGTGCAGGTTCTAAGGGTTGTGGACTGCAGTATTGTGATATGCTGTAGTGTAGATCTGTAACAATTTCCATTGTAATAGTGATATATACACTGTTGTAGCACTGTATAAGGGTGATGTTTCAGACATGTCCCTACTGTAGGCCATTTGTCCCACCATTATGCTCATCTCTGTGCACACATTTTGCAATGGCAGGACGTTAGTTATATTGCAGGAGTCTGACATACCCTTCAGATACACCATCATGGTGACCACTGTGATATAGTGCAGTTAACAGTAACAATACATGAACATGTACAGCATGCATTATGGGTAAGTATGTTAAATGTCTGCATGGAATATACCATGGCCATAACATGACCGGTGTATTGGCAAACCTGAACAAACACCATATTCACCAGCTACAGGCTGCTGCCCTGGAGGTATACCAGATGGACCTACATAATTGTGTGAGAGATATGATGTCAGTAGCCACACTTGTGGCATTGGTACAGGGTGGGTGCAGCATTACAGTACATCAACAGTACAAGCCCACAATACTACAGATTATGCACATCTGTTTATTACTACAATGCAGCAACAGACTATATATATTTCATCTCACATATGCATGATCTAACTCTACAGATGTGGATGGATATGCAGCAGTGGTCTAGTGATGTGCCCTGTGGCCTTACCTGCATGCTCCTCTGCCATTGTGTGGGTAGCGCCCATCTCCACTATGCTCTCCACCAGGTGTTGTGTTTGCAGGTGGGCAGGTGCCCCGAGGCTGGCAAGGAGCTCCTCAACATGTATCAGGGGGGCTGGATGGTATGACCCCCCCGTTGCAAGCTGGTCCCCCCTAACTGCAGCAGCACGCCAACGGGCTTGGCGAAGTAGATCGGTGCATCGATGTCGGACCTACTCATAATTGCGGTTATGCAGGCCAACATCGTTTACCCTGTGGCCAAGATCATTTCACAGTGGTCCACTCCTGCAGATCATGAGCTGTACGGCCAAACAAGGTGTGGTAGTGCTGCACCAGGTATGAGATGATGACATTATTCTCCTCTGCTGTATACATTGGCAAGCATTCCCTCGACATATTGCCTGAAAGACATAAAGATGGAAACAGGTCTGAGGACCTCATACTGCAAGTTTATCATAGTTGTTAATACACATCTCTGTCTCTCCCCCACCATATCTGCAATAACAATCTCATCACACAACTCAACGGGTATGTCTACAGAATTCCTACCGTTGGAACATATATCGTATTGTACAACCCTTTGTGCTATGTGTTTGTAGTTATGTTCCCTGTTGGGACACTAGCATTGGTGGCCTGTTACGGACAATGTCAACTGAATCCCATTGTAAGAGCCACTATGGTTCCATATATGCATGTGTTCTGTTCGTTATGTGACTGCTGCACATCTGTTGTTTTGCGTTAACGGGGATATCTATGCATGCTGTTAGACATAATCCGGGAATGTGTGGACTATTACTACCATATGTTCTATAACAGTGACACAACAGCATGTTTGGGGAACAGTTGCCAGCAGAACCACCTCTCCCACCTCATCTGGCCATGTTACCAGGCCATATCAGATGTGGGACCCACCCTGGGACCTTCTCATCTATTGGTTCTGCACTACCTCCAGGTAGAACCACCTCAGGGGATGGTCTTCACCCTGCCCGGAAGCACACACAGACAGGATCCTGTCACCCAAAGTCAGTCCAGGGTCTGGTGCATAGGGAGCTCCAAAGAGACTTGGGGGATGTACTACAGCACCTTGAGGTCCTCAGTACACACTCACAGGGTCCACATGCTCCTCCTGCTCAGCCCCCAGATCAGGCACCTTCAGGGCCCTAAAGGTCATGTTGTGACTGCCCATGGGTGGGTACCTTGGTCCCATTATTTCCATATGGGAGCTCAGGGGCTTCCACATCGCAGCAACACTCCCCATCCAGGGTGTTTACCCACCACGTGTCATATACCGCCCCTGTATGCTGTCTTCTCTATCTTCCAACCCAACCTACTTCCACAAAGTTACCTACCATCCTTCCCCAAATTACCAATCCAACCTTCACAAACAAGGGAAATGTGTTCCCAACATCGGGTTCACACCTGACATAACCGTCCATTTTGCACCCACTTACTGCTGTATGTATATATATATATATATATATATATATATGTGTGTGTGTGTGTGTGTGTGTGTGTGTGTGTGTATTGATATGTGTGATGTTCCCTCACACATATCATGCAGCACTGTCATTCAATAGTAGGAGACATGTATTTATATAAATATGTGTGTGTGTTTGTATATATGTAGACATACATCTATATATATATATATATATATATATATATATATATGTAGCTAAATATTATGAGTTGTGTATATATCTGTAGACATACATGTGTGTATACATATATATATATATATATATATATATATATATATATATATATATGTATATATATATATATATATATATATATATATATATATATATATATATATATATATATAGATACACATATCTATCTATATATATATATATATATATATATATATATGATGCATTCAGACATCAGGTCCACACTCTCTAACTCTCCTTCCTGCACTGCTGCACTGTTCTGCCTTGCTACAACACAGACAAGTGACACATGTGGCACAGCCTAACATTCGGGGGGTATATATATGGACAGATTGCAGGTAAGCTTATTACACACCTATGGCATTTGTGCATGCTGTATTACATGTTAACATGTCTGTCCTGCAAGTGGTGGGCTCTGGAACCCACGCGTCCATCATAACAGCATTACTTCCCCCACCAGCTATTGGCCACACTAATATAAATGTCTTGCAGTACACAACACACACTATGATGGCTTACATCTTGTCAGTGCTGATTTGCACAGTTGATAGGTATAGCCCACTGCCCACAGGGATATAGACACTATTGTCCATAGCAGTTGTTCAGCTGGACATCATTACAACAACAGCACCTGATGGCACACATAAATCATTCCACATCATCTATCCTATTATTATGGACAAAGTACTACATTCAATTACATGCATATATGCTTCACATACCTGTTGTGGGAATGTTGTCTCTTCTGGATACAGTTTGCTGTGTGGATGGATGTATGGATGGATGAATGTGTGTTTGTGTGTTTATTTGTTGTTTTTTTCTCTCTCTCTCTCTCAGTCTCTCTCCACTAAATGGATTGAGCTGCTTTGAATAGATTGCACCATGGATTTTGTAGGTGATGCACATGATCAGGTGATGGCCTCTGCACCAATCAGTGTCCACCATTTGCTATCTGCATGCAGCCTGCTGTGTAGTACTTCCAATTACCACTGTCAGGGCAATCCACTACTATAAATTCATACATCATGTGGATGTGGTCCCTTTACCTTTCCTGTATGGAGGACATCCTTCCCGTGTGTTGGGCAGCAGTGTTACAGACAGCAGGTAGCAATACTTCTTACAAGAGGACTTGCAGACTCAGGCCAGCTACATATTTGCATAAGGTTCCAGACCTACAGACAGTGTGAGTAGTGTTGTTATATGTATTGTGTACCACTAGTGTTACAGGGTTTGCGTGTACATACTAGTTTAGCATGGAATGCAGTCTGTCTGCATTAGCTCTTAACTGTGGGTCTATCCATATGATGGCCAGAGGATTGCTTGTTATGTTTTCTTGTCCACCACACAGGTCTTGTGTCAGATATATCACTGGCATTCTGTCTGTTGAGTGCTATCAGTACATGGCTACATCCATTTGTGTTTCTGACTTCATATTCCTGACTAAGAGTATGTTGCAAACTATCCTGTAACACCAGCAACTTTCTCAGTGTATAACAACACTATTGCAAATATGGCCCTGTGTTCTGGCCTCTGTCCTCCACCTATATACCAGGCTTTGTCCATATGACATGCAGTAAGAGGTTATGTAGTGGCCTGTGATTATGTCATGCTGCCATTCCTGCCGTCATCCCAGTGATGTTGTGGTCACCACACATATTGTGGGGTAGGATCCATATATATGTGGGCTACAGCTGGACAAAACATGTGTGCCCTTCTGCAGTCCAGGTGGCAGTGTATGTAACACTGTTATATGCCCCTGTAAGTCAGTTCATGGGGGAGGGGTATGCACCATATATAACTTAGGCTGTTACAATATGTGAGAGATATCACTAGTAAGACACTTTAAGGTATATGGCTGTACATTTTCATACATTTTACCTTGGGAACATTGGTGGCCTAGTGCTTACTGTCATACAGACTGTTCTGTTTGTCAGTGTAATAGTGATGTTTTAAGTTAAGCATTGTTATGTAACAGATACATCCTCATTGTGACAACTTAATTCTTTTTCCCCTAGGGGTTTAGTAGAGAGTGTAATTGGAGGCTGCTGAGCTACATCTGCATTGCTTACTGTTGATTGTTATCCTCTGGCCCAGTCTTTCTTTACTGTTCTAGTACTTGAAGGCCTTGCCCTGGACAGCAACATATGTTATGCTTTCAGAGTACTGTATAAAATGATCTGCTTGAGAGATGCATTACTCAGTTAGTATATATTTCAAACACCTAACAGCTATATGACATGGCATATATAACTGTAATAGTACACACATAAACATTTCTTATGTATGCAAACCTGTGTGCGGTGTCATATCCTTTGACTTCTCTGTGGGTATATGTTTCACGCAATAATTGTCTTTTGTATGAGATAATCATACACTGTCCATTTTACAAGGTGGCAACTGTAGTAATACTGGCTGTTCAATATGCTGTGCACCCTCTAAATATGTATCTTCCTATACATATCTATATGTAGTAATATTACCTCTGTGTCTTGAAACACTAAAATCCTTTAAGCCAGCAACAAAAATCAGATGAAAAATCTCAACAACGGTCCGCAGTGATTAAAATGAATTTAATAAGAAAAAAACAGCAATAAAATAACTAACGGTTAAGTGCTTTCACTTGCTCCATGGCAAGCTTCATCAGAACTCTGAAAAACGGACCTTTAGACATTTAAATAAACTATTTGGCGCCAAAAGCGCTATTTGAAAAATTATGCATTTAAAGACATATGACATGTTACAAAACGACATATAACCGATACACAAGCATAAGAATGTGAGCAAAAAAACTAAAATGAAATGCTAAGTGTGTCCCTAACCCAAAATGATTCCATAATGCATAAGCAAATGTGAGTTCAAAACTTGACATAACAATATGAAAATACATATCGAAATAATAAGTCTTGTAATGTTACAAACCACTGAATATTATTACAAGTGAAAATAACTTGCATACTATGTTATTCTTATTTTAAACTGCTCACATTAAAAGACTACTCATATAAATACTACTCATATAAAAATATATAAAATATATAAGCTATTCCTATAAAAACCTTGAGACCTGCTACAACAAAATCGCCAAATTCGCCACCGGGGCATCCTACCACAGTCACCACTGTCTCTCACTTACTGAACTAGGATGGCTAGAACTCCCTCACCTCCTTCAATGGTATCAACTCACACTCACCCACAAACTGGTTAACCATCCGCTAAAGGTCCCATCCCTCCAGTATCTACTCCAACCCTATCTCACCACCAGACCAGTATGATCCAGCAACAAAAATCAATTACAGGTTACTAGAGCCAATAACACTGCTGGAGAAGCACTATTCTCCAGCGCTATAGCCAAATTATGGAACACCTCCCCCCCCCACAATAACCTCTCTACCATTATGCACCCACTTCAAAGCTTTACTTAAAGCGCACCTAAAAACATGCTGGCTATGCCCATGTAACTCTCCTCTCTAACTTCTCCCACTCCATCTACCCTCTACCTCTCTTCCACCCCACAAACTACCTTTGATTACAGCAAGCTCTGATACTGCCATGCCTATCTACTACTGAATGTACTATGTTCATCTGTAACTATGTTTGTAATATTTTAATTGCTAGGATTCTTAATCTGTAACTATGTGTGTAATATTTTAATTTGTGGAGCTTTTCTCCCCGGGCCTCCACTGAAAATGGACCTGCGTCCAGTCGGACATTCATGGTCAACAAATGTAAGTAAATAAATAAATACGTTTGTGTCTTTTGGCTTTTCC